>NC_060223.1:3609591-3911056 GCF_907164935.1 Osmia bicornis bicornis
GAGGAGTTGCGAAAATATAAAGATAACAACAGCAGAGAAAAGCAAAATACTGTCTGGAAGCATCAAATGGACGAGCCAAAGTGCAACATTCAGAAGGAAAATAAAATGATGGGTGGCACGGGACAGCCACCCATAATTACTCACACAGCAGCCACCCCTCAAGATTCACCAAACACTACCCTCGATGTTGGATACAGAGATCTGAATTGTCGAGCTGTTTACCCAACTGCAGCACTGTCAATTGAATCTATCGATCGTTCAGGAGTATGTATAATTTGTTCTCAAAATGTATTCAAAATAGTACTCAAAATTTACGTATTGCTTAACGTATACTCAAAACGCTCGTCGTCGCAGCGAATTTTGTGGAGAGGATACAATTCGGGGATTGGGTCGTCTTCAGGGTCAGAGGCTAATTGGGCTAGGGATCAATATCGATCGGGGATTGGCCGGTGATCGGGATCGATGCTTGGCGATGCTGGCTGCTGGCTTAGGGTCCTCGGGCTCGACGTATAGATGGCCCCACGGCATCGTTTTAGCGGTGTGGTTGGGCGGCTCCTCGCTGTGGCGGGATGTCGTGTCGTTGGCCTCGGGACGGGTTTTCCTTTTCGATGGTGGCAGCGTCGTTGCTTGGTGTCCTGCCTTTGCCTCTATCGGCCCGATACCGGCGGGTGGACAAGGGAACAGGGTTAGGGAAGGGAGTGCTACGGGGACAGGCGCGTCGCAGACGAAAGCCAAGCCGGGCACTAGTGTCACCACATTACAACACACCTCCGCCTTGACTGGACTTGCGGGCGACTCGTTCTCGGGGTTGCAGGTCGCGTATTACTCTCTCATCCCTCCACTTCGTCCTCACACATACTAGGGTGGGCTCGTTAGGTTGAGAGACCTCCTTGTTGCTCGGTGTGATGTGAAAAAAAAGGTTAATAGTGAACCTGTAAGGGAAGTGAATTAGATTATTTGGCCCAAAATAAAAGAGAGGAGGAAAGAAAAGTTATAAACTGGTACTACTTGCTTTAATTCTGTTTGATTCGTGCCTAAAAATTTTTGAGAAGGTAGGAAATTCTGTTAGGTTGCTATGGGGTAGGGATCATTGGGAAGCGGGATTAGGGCTAGGGGATTATCGGGGGGAAATTGGAGAAGAAGGCGTTCGGATCTTTCGGAGGGACGGGGGCGTGGGGATTTTGAGGGACATTAGGGATGGGATTCGGTGGCTGCGGGATCCGGGAGGTGGGGGTGTGATTTGGAGGGACATTAAGGGGGGGATTTCAGTAACCGTGAGGGTGGGAGAGGCGTTAGAAGTATGGAAAGGGGAGGACGATCGGGGAGGGGCGGAACCATTAGTTTTTAGGGGTTGTTTCCGGGGCGATATAGATGGAGTGGGAGAGGTATGCGGCCCGAAAAGTGTCTTCCGGGGCCTTGGGAGTGTCGTAGGAGGGGTGTCGGATTTAGGAAGGGCTTTACGGCGTTTTGGTGAAGGAGGTGAGGAAGGTGGTGAGTGATCGGCTACGGGTCTGATTGAACGGGTCTGGTAATTATTGGGGACATACCGGAGGCGGAAGGCTCTCAAGAACTCATTATAATTTGACCATTTCCGCGGTTGTTCTTGCGCCCACGCTCGCGCCGATCCGGTGAGGACAAAGGGAAGTACACGGAGGATTTCCGTTTGGGTCAAGTTTTGGCCGGTTGCGCATTCGGCCAGGGTTTCTAAAAATTCCTCCCCGTCCTCGTCGGGGTTTCCCGCGAAGGCAATCTGCCATATGCGAAAAAGTCCGCATGCGCGGCCCTCGTCGAGGGGGTGGTAGAAAGTATCTTGGGGAATACTGGACGGGGGGCGGAATGGGTTGGTGCTAGATAAGGAGGGTTCAGCGTGAGGCGGGGGCATCATGGACAGATTGGAAATAGGGGTTGGATCGTGGGGGTAGCGTGGTGGGGTCGAGGTTTGGCAGGTGCAACTCTGGCAGTGCTGAGTTTGGATCTCTGTTTCTTGGATTTGGGGGTGAGCGGGAATGGGATTCGGGGCGGAGATGATTGTAAGGTTTGAGGTGGTTAGGGTGGTGGTGGAGGTCACGGTGATTGGGTTGGGGATGTTGGACGGGCGAGTTAATTCGGGGAAGTAGTCGTGGGAAGTATCGATCGCCGTGGCGTTTGTCTCGGGATTTGGGTCGTGTATGGGTCGGGGGTGAGGGGTAGGGAGTGATTCGGGAGCGGAATCGTCCGCCTCTGGGGTAACCCAGGCGGCGGAAAGGGTGAAAGGGAGGCGGTCATCGGCCGTGTCGTTTACAAGGTCCCATGGGGCGGCATCCGGGCTGAACACGCGCCGAACTTCCGAGCGGAGATAACGGTCCCGGAATTCCTCTCTCCATCCATGGATATTCAAACGCGCGTGATCCATGAGCCGAATTAACCGATTCAAACTCCGGGTTCAAACAGAAATTCGGGGTTCTGAAAAGAAAGGGTGCAAAACAAGAAGGGCGTACAGTTTCAAAATTATAGCACAATACAAAATCTCAAAATCAGCAATTGGCCATTAAAAAAATGTAAAATCGGCAGGCGGCACGAAAAGGCACTTTCAAGGCACTCAATATCGGCAAAACGCGAGTATTCAAATCGGTGACACAAGCAAAAAAAATTGTAGGGCAGAGATAATCAAATTCAATAACATTCAATAGGTTCGAAATATTCAAAAGCAACGTTCGGTCGAAAGCGGTTTTCGTGTCGATTGAGAGGCATTGTTTATTTTCGTATATCGATACGTTAGGATATCGCGTATCTCAATCACAACATCGCGTTCGACCGGCAGCGACAAAAAAAAGTGACAACAAGAGGCTCAACGGTAACGGGCACCTTCTGCGTCGTAATTTCAAGTTCATAATGGTTTCTGGAATTCTCGATCGTGAGAGCTTGTTGAACTTCATAAAATTTTCCTGGCCCCAAATTTTCCGTTGGGCGCCAAATTTGTGACCCTTTCGCGTAGGTGCACTCTATACAATGTCTTGAAATCTCTATGATTCGTTGGGCTCCAGCTACAGGTGTAGCGATTGGAACAAAATGGGGAGTATCGGGGGTCCTTTGCACTAGACGGGGACTCGCGGCTCGATCTCGGTCGATGGGAAACTCTAGGGCTGGGAACCTCGGAGTAGGATGTTCACGGAAGGTTCCTTGCGTTACGCGATCAAAAGGGTAGTCAAAAAAGGGAATCTTTAAGGGCGGGAGAAAAGGGTGATTCGTAATATCGCGATTTACAATTGCGCGGACGGAGAAGGTGGTCGTTGCCGGACTCAGAATTCAACAATTATTAAAATCATAGGGACTCACCAATATGCCGAAACACTGCTCGCACACACACTTCAGAAAATCTTTACAAAATCTCAAAACTTTCGTTTCCTGCCCAAAATCCAAGTGTCGGCCCGTCATTGTCGCAGCGACGGCGAGCCCGTCGCACGGAATTTTGGGGAGGGGATACAATTCGGGGATTAGGTCGTCTTCCGAGTCAGAGGCTAATTGGGCTAGGGATCAATATCGATCGGGAATTGGCCTGTGATCGGGATCGACCGGGGATTGGTCGGTGAACGGGATCGATAGGGCTGACGGAGGCTTGGCAATGCTGTCTGCTGGCTTAGGGTCCTCTGGCTCGACGTATAGATGGCCCCACGGCATTGTTTTAGTGGTGTGGTTGAGCGACTTCTCGCTGTCACGGGACGTCGTTGGCCTCGGGACCGGTTTTCCTTTTCGGTGGTGGCAGCGCCATTGCTTGGTGTCCTGTCTTTGCCCCTATCGGCCCGATACCAGCGGGTGGACAAGGAAACAGGGTTAGCGAAGAGGGTGCTACAGGGATAGGCGCGTGGCAGGTTAAAGCCAAGGGATCGTGGCGATTGTAACGGGGGGGCACTCGTGTCACCACGTTACAATATACATACTCAAAATAATATTCAAAATATACTCTCTAGATACTCTTAATATACTCTATGTGTACTCAATAAGTACTCAAACATGTATTCAATATATGTATACTTAAAATAGCACTAAAAATATGCCAGACACGTATTTAAATTATATTTAACATGTAGTCAAAAATAGTAGTTAAAACGTACTCTATGAGAATTCAAAACATGTTAAATGTGCGCTCAATGAGTAAACAAAACTATGATTATTCCAAGTATATGTTGAGTGTAACCATTTTGAGTAAGTACTTAAATAAGTAACGTTTCATAATAATAATTTCATATTAATAATTTCATTTATTATAAATACTATAAATCAAAATTAGAATAATTGTGAGTACATTTTGAGTACATATACTATTTTGAGAACATGCAGAATATATTTAAGTACATACTATTTTAAATATACATACCGATATTTGAATACGTATATTTTCACCAGTATAAATACTATGAATATAAATTTACATTTATTAATACTATAAATTATATTTACTTATTATTGTAGAATATTTAACCATAGTATTTCCTGTTGATTGTCAAATGTCATTCTTTTCATTCTTCTTTATTAGGTTTAAATTTTATTCAGCATTAAACAAGTATTTGAAAACATTTTACATGTAAAATGATTTATGAAATTCATTTAACTCTTCATCATAATATTATTTCTTACAGAGTCAGTGCAGCATACCTTCGGGCCTGTTGAAATTACCAGACGTTTCAAACAAAATACCAACTAAGAATCTTATCGCCGGGCAATTTTCCCAACGAATAAGTCTCGTTACCGCTGTTGTTAATCCTTCAACGAGGGAGTTATCTAGTTCAAGGTAAATCTTCTTTCGTACTATAAAAACTCCAGCAATTCGCAGAGATCTGGTTTTTGATCTAATTCAGTGATTCCCAAAGTGAACGATACCTCTTGTGCAAATGGGGAGGGGGGGAGGGAAGGGAGTAAATTTATCACTGTTTCTTCCTGCTTGTTCACTTAAAGAAGGTCATGTAAATTTAGGAACCTCTGATTTAATTTATTCTTTTTATAACGAGGGACAAATTATTCTGTTGACCCACGATTAGTACTGTAATTAATGGAAGGAGTATTCTAAAAATGCTACAAGAATTTTTAAATTCTAAAATTATTTATTTCTTATTCTAATCTTATAGACAGAATTGGAATGAAAAATAAACAATTTTAAAATTTACTATAGTATATTATTATTCGTGGTCAAACTTAAATATCAAAGGACGATACATTTCATCCTTCAAAATGAATATGTTAAAAATGCGAAAGGATATAATTATATAATCGTTGTACTACGGAATTGAATACAATAATAATTTGATCTTTTCTCTGGTTAAAGTCCGCCAAGAATACAAAGAGGGTATTCATGGAAATTATCACGGCCATCCCTAAGGAGGAAACGTTGGTCACAGACAGAAGATGAGGAGCCTGGCCGAACTACTGTTTTAAATAATGGTCGAAGCACTCTACTCGGTTCCAATTCAACGTAAGATAATTTCATACTTTTAAAATATATGTAAAATATTTTACATTAATCAGTAATTATTTTCTAAAATTTCTGATGAATTTACAGTGTATTTTCGCCATGCGTTTTTACAGTATTCATCTGTTTTGAAGTATCCTGTATAAGGATTAAACGTTGTTATTTCATCTATGTCAGAAGCATGATTTTATATTTCCTTATTTAATATAAATAATTTTAAATACAAATTTGAGTTATACGTTTTTCAATGAAAAAATAATCTATAATCTATTGTTTATATTACTTCCTTATTATAATATAACATTTTATTTTAGTTATTTCAAATTATGTAAATTTGATTTTCAGTTTCAACGGTGGTTACTTGCACGGTTCGATAAGAAACGACACGCAGAGTGACACGCCGAATAATAGAACGACCGTCCTAACAAGCAATACTCGTAGCCTCAGCCCCAATAATTCCATTGAAAGTCGTAGCTCTTCTATACGACATTATACAACAACGCCTAATCAGGTGGGTAAATCAAATTTTAAATCTTACCTATAATTAAAGCACAGTACAAAATACAAAATCACCCATCATAAGGAACTACTTTTAACATATCTATCATATATAAATAAAATAAATAAATAATATCACCACATAATTTGACAGTAACTAAAAATTAACAGGTGTAAGTTTTGCTTTTAATTTTCTCTTAATTGAGCTACATATAACTTTTATTATTACAATTGAATTGTTGGTCAATTTGAAATAGTCAAAAGTATGATTTTTTATGTAAATTCACAAATTTAAATATAATTTATTCAAAAATGTTGAATATGTAATGTCGCGAAGTTCTCCCTCTCACTGAGTTCTCCGCGTACTTTTGTATGATTTAATCTACGTTGTTAGTTAGGTAGAGGTTCTTACTTACCTTTCGCTGGGCAAGGATACCTGTAGAAATAAGTCGTCCTGGTGGATGTAGACAGTAGGGTAGACGTTTAATTGAAGTTCACACACTTCTGAGCACAACAAATGTTTATTGGTCTTGCGTACAGTTCTTAACTTGCGCGTGCTTTACAAATGACGAGTTGCTCTGTCGGGTCTCTGGGTCCCGTAGCAGAGTCGTATTTTGCGGATTTTGTACGCGTGTTAGAATTAAATCCGGATTCGCGTTAACGGACTGGCCGATTCTGAACGAGTTTCACGGAAGTGATCGGGTCGCGATGACTTTTGGGTCTGCACTAAATTTGATCTGATACGAGTTCTGTACTATAGTTGGTCTGTGTTCGGGCGGTTTGGTCTCGTTATTATATATTGATTAATGAGATCGACTTTTGATTTGGCAATTCGGGTGAACCACCTCGTCCGGATCGTCAGCGTTCTCGCCGTACGACGACCCGGCTGAGTTGCTCACTCAGAATTTTTGCGGAGCGATGAATTTGGATGGTGCAATAGAAGTTCAAAGAATTTGTATCGCGAAATGTAAGTTTAAAGAATCTGTATAGCGAAATATAAGTTTAAAGAATTTAGGTCGCGAAATAGCGGCTTAAAGAGTTTGGGTGGCGAAATAGAAATTTTAAAGAATGCGTCACAGGACGTGACAAATAATACAGTAAAATGTGAGAAAACAGCAATAGATATGTTACCAGCAATTTATAAAAATCAGGCAGTGTATGTAGAATGCTTAGGCAATGTATGTATATAGAATTCCTGGCATTTTGAGGCATAGTATGAAATAACCGAATTATTTTAATATTATATAAACTTTTCCTAGGCGTTGTAAGGATTTTATAAAATAATTATTCTAAAAATTAGTAAAATAGGAAAAGAATCCTCAAAGGTCTGTAATTAAAAATTTCAATTTAGGGGAAAATTAATATTGTTTATATCAGGATTTAGTTCGATATTGCCTAGGCATTCTATACGATGCCTGCTTTTCATACATTGTCGGTAACAAATATAGTAAAACGAATAGAAAACAAAATGAAAAAACAAAAGTTGGCATATGCTCTAACCGGCCTTGATTCTTGAACTGATGATGTGACGATCAAACGTCCTGGCAAACAGTTCTCCTGTAGAACAGAAAAACAGAATAAGAATGCTACCCCAAAACCTTTTGTCTGCCATAGGCCTCCTTCATATCGTTGAATACCAACAGTTTTGGTATATTGAATCTAATTTTGCCGGTTAATATATGTTACAGATGCGATGGATTAGCGACCTTTCACGAAGAAATTCACTACGTGGAAACGAGAACGTCCAGTCGCCGACAAGGAAAACCCTACCTCTGGACGAGGCGCCTATGCAATGCTCAACAGCACGTACAATCAATAATTTGTCGATGGAGACTGGCCCACTGCCCAGAATTAAACGACTTTCCGATCAAGATGATGACAATCCTCGTGTCGACGAACAGACACCCCCTTTGAATGGTCATGGAAGCGCTAGCAGTATTGAAAAGATTAAGAAGATCTTCATGTTTTTTGAACCTAAAGGTTGCCTTAAGGAACGCGATGATTATTCGCTGTATCTCTTTCCACCAAATAACAGGTAGGTTTAATATTGATTAATCTTTACTCTTTACTGGCCTGAGGAAGTTTATGCAGTTACGATATGCAATGAATATGCACATTATAGCGTGGTCATTCCTCCCCACATACTTGACACCAGTTTCTCTAAGTCGATGATAATATGCAACCACTAATTCAACAAAATACAGAAATCGAAATTTTCTGTTTTCCACGTTAGAATGATGAGAATGCCATAACCGAGCTATTAAGATCCATCCAATGAAAATTTTACCCAACTCTACTATATTTATACAATAATTTTTAATTAAACGTGTGTCTCATTCGCTTTGGCTGCATTTCACTATAGTATAATCACAGAATAATATTTTTGCAATAAAATCTGCAAAATTTGCATTTTTCAGATTTCGTGTACTGTGCCGATGGTTCGTCGACCAGAGATGGTTTGATAACGTGGTTCTTTTTTTTATCGGTCTTAATTGTATTACCTTGGCAATGGAACGGCCAAACATACCACCTGATAGTGGAGAAAGACTTTTTCTAGCAACTGCGAACTACATTTTTACCGGCGTATTTGCTATTGAGATGTTCATCAAGGTTAATCATTTTATGATCTGATGTTTTTCATTTCAGCATTTAGAAGTATTGTTTATTAAAATTATGGTAATTTTATTATAGGTTGTTGCATCTGGTATGTTTTATGGTACGGACGCTTATTTTACTTCAGGTTGGAACATTATGGACGGAGTTCTTGTGATTATTTCCATAATCGACTTATCAATGTCCCTACTTTCATCGAGTAGCCCAAGAATATTTGGAATACTGAGGGTATGTTTGTCTATATTTTCTTTTCTATATTGTTTGATATTTTTCCATTATAAATTTTATACAAAAATTTGGATATAAAATTAAAAATACGTTCCAAGATATTTCGAAAATTTATTCTTTCAAAAATTAAATGCATTTAAAATAATTTAAAATATTTCAATCTTGTAGAAAATAATTTTTATCAGCTACTTTTATGTGTAATTTGTTTTATTACAAGTCAGACAAAATCAGCACAAGACCGAAAAATTATTAGAATAATTATTTGGCAAACTTATATTTTGAGAAGACCGCCTAGAATTAAATATTTTTTAAGTTCGACCACTGCGCCATCTATACAAAAGCGGCGGAAACTATTCAACAAATTACCGACTTATCGACTGAACTTCCGACAGTCGGTAATCGACCCTTCGGCAGTCGGTAAGTTAACGAATAGTTTGCGCCGTTTTTATATAGATGGCGCAATGCCGATGGCTTGGGGTGTCAGGGACCCCGAAACACCGGTGACACACTTTGCATATCGACATTATGGCATTGGGGTATTAGGGACCCCTAAGCTAAAATGTGCGACCCGTACACTTTCTATAGAATGGCAATAAATATGGCAAGAAAGAAGAATTCGAATATAAAAGAAAATTTACAATTTGTTAAATTTTAGTGTATAATTTTGTAAGAGAAGAAAATATATAAAATGCAAATTCAATTGTCAATTCATTGGAATAGATCTTGCATTCATTAAAAATTATAATTTGTTAAATTTTAATATATATTTTGTAAGAAAATACAGTGTATAGATCGCAAATTTAATTGCCAATCTGATAATTAAATATTGCAAGCAACTGGATTTCAAAAAAATTGTTATAATTACTTAACTTCAATGTATAATCTTTGTTTCAGGTTTTTAGACTTTTAAGATCATTGCGACCATTGCGGGTTATTAATCGAGCCCCTGGTTTGAAACTGGTCGTTCAGACATTGTTGTCTTCTTTACGACCTATCGGCAACATCGTTTTGATATGCTGTACTTTTTTCGTAATCTTTGGTATCTTGGGCGTGCAGCTCTTCAAGGGTGCCTTTTATTATTGCGAAGGGCCTGATATTAAAAACGTACGCAATAAAACGGACTGCCAGGCTGACAAACGAAACGTTTGGATAAATAGAAAGTATAATTTCGATGATCTCGGGAAAGCTTTGATGTCGTTATTCGTGTTGTCTTCGAGAGATGGATGGGTGAACATTATGTATACTGGACTTGATGCTGTTGGCGTCGATCAACAGGTAACAAAACAAAATACACCCTTTAACATTCAAACACCACACCATTGATTTTACGAATTCTTCAAATTTCGTTGCCTCTCTGCTGGGGGTAGATTTATCCAAGTATGCCTGAACGTATTAATTCTATTCAATTTTTCCTTACTTCCATTTTCCATGAAATTCATGATATTATCGTCTAGTTTAACATATCCGGAAATTAGGATGCCGAAAGCACGATTTCGACCACTCCCCATAAAGCCCCATGTCAAAAGGGTCACCTTTGGCCGCCATTTTGGCCATGTTCCCATTAATCGATTTGGAGAAAACTTGGTACAGATCATCTTGGCGGCCTATTCTATGGATTCCATGGGGTAAAAATTTGCCGGGACCATGGGGGTCAACTAACGTATTGGGGATAGCCATCTCCTTTGTTTATAAATAAATATGTTGTTGTAAAAGAAAACATTGAAAAATTGATTTTATTATTATGAGCGTAAACAAATTTAAAATATCTAATGATTGTAATTATTTTGTTTTTTTCATTATCTACAAAAAAAGGAAGTTATTCCATAATTTGTCACCCTGTAGACTTCTAACATATCATTTTTAAATAATTTTGTTCCTGTTTTTAGCTAAAATATTTCGTCTTTTTGTTACAGCCAATCGAGAACTACTCTGAATGGCGGCTGCTGTATTTTATAGCTTTTATCTTGTTGGTAGGTTTTTTGTGCTTAATATGTTCGTGGGCGTTGTGGTGGAGAATTTTCATAGGTGTCGTGAAGAGCAAGAGAAAGAGGAACGGGTAAGAAGAGCTGCTAAACGGGCCCTACAGATGGAAAAGAAACGACGAAGTATGAAATATAAATACAAATTTTAAAAAATTTCAATTACAAACAAATTAAAATCAAAATTTTTATTTTACAGAAATGCATGAACCGCCATATTACACGAATTACTCGAAATCCAGACTGTTCGTTCACAACGTTGTAACATCCAAGTATTTCGACCTAGCAATTGCTGCAGTAATCGGCCTGAACGTTGTCACAATGGCGATGGAATTTTACATGATGCCAAAGGCTTTGACTTACGCTCTAAAATATTCAATTATTTCTTCACGGCAGTCTTCATTCTCGAATCATTCATGAAACTTCTTGCATTGGGTTTGCACCTTTACCTCAAAGACAAGTACGAGTTTTTAATTATTTTTTAACCTGTTATACAAAATTTTTGTTCTTTACCATATTTTAATCCGAGTTTTTGTTTCTGAGATATAAGCAGTTGAAAATTAGGTGTTCAACTTTCCGAGCGCCATGTTTAAACAGCTGATTATAGCGGCGCCATTAAACATGGCGTCCTGATAATCAAAACTTCAATTTTCAATCGTTAATATCTCAAAAACTAAGCTACAAATTGCAAAATGCTGCAGAACTTTTCGATTTCTTTTGCCATAAAGAATTGAAATTTTTTTCATAGTATCATTTTGTTTTAGACATTTTGTATAATGATTTCTATTTTTAATACTTTGTTTTAGATGGAATCAGTTGGACGTAGGAATAGTGATACTGTCGGTAGTTGGTATCGTTCTCGAAGAAGTTGAGTCGAAAATCATCCCGATCAATCCTACTATAATTCGGGTGATGCGAGTTCTACGAATTGCTAGAGGTAAATACGAACGAATCAGAAATTAAAGAGTCTAATCATCAAGTGGCAAATGCCGCTTGGTTCAATTATGACCCAACCCAATAAATTTATATAAGAATTTTTCGGTTAAAATTAATCATTCAGATTTTTTTGTGAATGACTTTTATATGTATAGATGTCTTACCCCCCCCCCCCCCCCCCCCCCCCCCCCCCCCGACGCCACAGATACACAAATGTACAATGGCCTCCTCACTGTTCCCAAATTCGAAGGTATTAAAATTCAAAAATTCCTACCTTCCTAAATTGTAAAATACCATATTTCCAAAATTCAAAAATCCCAAATTTCTAAATTCTTAAATTGTAAAGTTGTAAAATTCGACAATTAAAAAATCCCAAAATACAAAAATTCTACAGACCTACAATCCTATAAGTCTTTAAAATCCTCTCGCAGAATATTATCTTAAATATTTGAAATAATAACAAGTACCCTTTTTTATACAGTTTTAAAATTGCTGAAGATGGCAAAAGGAATACGAGCCCTCTTAGATACGGTAATGCAGGCGTTACCGCAGGTTGGGAACTTAGGTCTTCTATTTTTTCTGCTATTCTTCATATTTGCTGCTCTTGGTGTGGAACTTTTTGGTCGTTTGGGTAAATACTTCAAAATACTAATCTTTATTAATCAATATTGAAAAATATAATATATAAATATTTCTGCTGGTGTTAATTATTGTATTCTAGAATGTAACGACGAAATGCCCTGTCAAGGGCTCGGTGAGCACGCCCACTTCAGTAATTTTGGGATGGCATTTTTAACACTTTTTCGAGTAGCTACTGGTGATAATTGGAATGGGATTATGAAGGACACGTTAAGGGACGACTGCGACGAAGCAGCAGACTGCGTGAAAAATTGCTGCGTCAGCACTATCATAGCCCCTATATTTTTCGTAATTTTTGTGCTTATGGCACAGTTCGTTCTTGTAAACGTCGTCGTTGCTGTGCTTATGAAGCATCTCGAAGAAAGTCATAAACAGGTAATAATCGCACATATTACATATCTCATTCAACATACACATAGAATATCACCATGAAATTCCAGGACATTTATTCAATTTTATGCAAAATTATTTTAAACAAAACTGTAAATCTTTTTAGTGTCTCTTTTATCTTTTAAGGCACATCGAATTTTTTTAAATGAAATTAAATTTTCTTTAAAATAATTATTTAATAAATCATAAGTAAATAATGAAAAATTGGATAATTGGATAATTGAAAATTGAAATTGAATAATGAAAATCATAAGTAAATAATGCAAAAGAGAAGAAGTGTTCCACCATTTGCCTATTTGCCCAGTTGCGGGCACAGACGTATCAGTAGTTTAAGAGTCAGCAGGCAGGCAAGCATAGGAGAACCCACAGGCACCGAAGCGCTCTTAGGGCAATTTCATATACATGCCTACTCTAAATTATTCCTGGGTTCTCGCAAGGCAATGCAAATGGCGGGCGTCTACTCTTTTCCTTTTAATCGAGAAAACCCTACACTGGATCCGCGTGTAAGTAGCTATACCTAGTCACTGAATAAAAATTTGAAACTGATTTGTTAGATGGAAGATGAGCTTGACATGGAAACGCAATTGGAAAGAGAATTAGCAGCAGAACAAGAAGAATTATTGGAAGTCGAAGAAGAAGAGGAAGAGGATGAAATTGTAAAACGAGACAGGACAGGGGATGATGGTGTAGATGACGATGATGATGCAAGAGAACGCGATTCCATTTTAGTACCAAATGTAAAGATTTCTGCGAGCAGACCTGGTCTTGCTAAAGTTCGTTCCTTACCTGCGAATTTTATTTATAATCCACCAAGAAAAGGGAGCGCAGATGGTACGTTTACATCATCTATCTTTTTTTAGTCAATATGTAAAATACTTATTTTCGATGATGGACTATTTATAAGAATTATTATTAAAAAATTGCAGATGGAACAATATCTGCGTCACTATCACGTCGCAGTTCGTATCATCGTTCCAGTTCAAGACCGTCCAAGTTCAAATCAAAACGTCGACAAACGTTTCATTCGGGGCATCATCAACAGAGGTCCTTACTGCCGATGCACTTTGAGGTTGTCGAAGTTTTCGAGAAGTCTATGAGCAATCTAAGCGTGCCTCGAATTATTTCTCAACGGAATTATGATGCAGCGAGTCGAGACATCAATCACGCGCAACGTAAAAGGTTACAGGTAAGTTAAAGATAAGAATTGCAGGGAAAGTGAGACGGGGCTAGTGGTTGGACGAGTACGACTGATTGGACGGGCTCTGTTGTTGGATGATTTCCTTGCATCTGATTGGTCAAAAGCCCCTTACCGTATGTATTAGGTATCAGCAATATAACTTTCTTAATTTTACTTAAAATGAGATCAAACACGATATCATTTGAATCACATTTACTTATTTTATGTACAAAGGAACATCCCCAATGCGAATTTCTGTTTTCATCCATATAGTTCAAATTATGTCATGTTTGGTCTCTTTTTAATTAGAAAAATTGTACCAATATGTTAACAAAACTTGCATACAGAGAAATCTAAAAATAAGAAAGTTAAATTGTTATTTTTGTTATAACATTATGCATTTGTATTAACACACCGATAGGCTGGCATTTAAATTTCTAAATGGTTCTTATTCCGACCTTTTCGTTTACTACTTGTCGCCAGCGACTAAAAGCAATCGCAAAGCTCCAGCAATAGTGTCTCTATCCATACTGCCCACTTTCGCTTACTAGCTTAGGAATAGTGTCAGAAGATTAACTGTAATTTGACTGAACACTTTTCTCTTACCATTGCCTTTTCAAGAATGATGATCAGTAATTGAATATTGCTAACATGCTTATTTAAAAAATGTACTACATACCTGTTAGTTATCGCTATATCACTCAACAGGAGTGACGACCCAAGTTCATATTGATCATGAGGGCCTCTTGCGGAGAAACCAAGAATTCTGGACGTTCCTTGTCTCTTCTGCATGAAAAGACAAGGACGTCAATTACTTTCCAGTGTTTCACTGCTTCTTCGCTAGAGGTGCTACTGTCGCTCTTGAACTACCGACGTTTCATCCACACTTATTTTTAAGTTGAAAATAATGTTGAAACTTAAATAGATAAATGATAAAACATAATTTAACATGCACATTCATTCTTTATCTCGACAATAGTCAACATATATTTCAACAAAAATACCTCAATAAAATTGATAATTCAAAATAAGAAACTCAAAACCAGTCATTTTGACTGGTTTAATAATTTTAATGTTAAACCTGAACAAAATGTGTGATACTTGTTTTTATCCATAGGCAACCAGCGACGTGCTTGAGAACAAATCACTACTGAGCGTGAAGAAGCCACCAGCGAGTTCTTCCCCGGTAACACCGGCTGGTTCGGTGACCACCCTGACCTGTCCGAAACTGAGCAGCGAACGTTATCTTTTACCAACGGCTAATATTTACCCGTCCAAGGCAACGTTAAACCGCCGGGCATTCAGCGACACGCAATCGCAGTCCGACACGAATGTCAGCACTGTTAGCAACATTGGAAGCAACGTATCGAGAACACCGAGCGTGGTAAACAGTTACGCTGAGAGCGAAGCATCGAAGAACGGCACGAAATCAGAGGAAGTAAGAGCGAAGAACGAGCGACGGGTATCCGCGCCACCAATGGACGATCTCGACGTGCAATCCATTATTAACGAAAGGAGACCGTCCAAGCTGAAGAGCGGAAGTCCGACAGGTGATCAGTACGGTTCGTCGATTCAAGTGGGAAGTTATGGACACGTTTTAGTGGCTGAAGAAAAGTCCGAGGAGATATCGCCCGTGTCGGCCAGCATCATCAGCGACAGCATGATCAGAAGCACGAGCTTAAGCGCGAACGGAAGTGGTAACGGCAGCGGTAGCGCCGTGGTACACATACCGGAGGCAATCTGCGCCACGGTTGACTCGGACGTTAGGATATACGTGGACGATACCGATTCCACGAGCAGCAACGGGCATCGTAAAAAGAGGCTAAACGAGGAAACAACGGATGCGTCGACAACCATTTCCTCGGTGACTGCGGTACCAGAAGAAACCGACGAGATGAAAGAAACTGAAGAGAGGTCCGAGAGGGCATCCTCTGCTGGCCCCTCGGATCCTTCTTAATCCAGAAGCAATCGAAGCTTCAACATATAAGTATCTGTTACGTTTAACACGGTTCACCAACAAAAGTATTGATTTCCGTGCAAAATTGCTAGCCAATGCCATGGTATCCACGGCGATGTACCATGGGGTGTGCTGCTACCAGGGTTCAATATTGGGCTCTAAGAAAGACTGTAGTGCATGACAATATAGTCGTTATATTCTAGTCACTTTGCCGCTGTGAACTTGCCAAAAAGGAAAAGAAGGAAAACGTCGAGCATTTACAGCAAGTCGAGAATAAAATGGCTAGGAAGTATAGGGAGGAAAAGAAGTATCTGAGATGATGGTGTGAGCTCTGGTGAGCTAGAAAGCAGAGTAATAATTAACAAATAATTTAATATCCAATCGTGAACAGCTTGATGTTGTTCATACAGCGCGTATAAAAGTATAACGCACTTAAGGATAAAAAGAGATTTAAAAAAAAAAAAAAAGAAAAACCTATGACAATCTATTATTGCCAGCGGAAACGATCTTACGTTCCGTTTAAAAAGCGTCGTGGAAGTCGATTCGTAGGAATTGGTAGGACGGAAGAACGACGTAGTCTGCGTCGATAATTAGGGAATTTAGTAGGTCTTAGATAAAAATTTTGTCGAGTCTATGCGACAACTGCAATCAATCGGACCACACTTTCTCGCCTTTCCTTTTTCTCCAGCTCGTCAATATTATACATTATTATAACCGCGTGTCGTTCGCAGGAAAGTTTCGAGAGCCGCGGTGGCTCGTGGTAGCTCTCGACGGAGGAACGAAAGGTGCCAAACGATGCGAAAAAAAAAAAAAACAAACAAACAAATGGTTAATTACCGAAGTGCCAGAAAATCTAGATAAAACTTTCGGAATAAAAGTAGCTGTAGTCTTCGCGATCGCAGGGATGTTTAAACTGCGGAACAAAGAAAAAAAAAAATTAATAAACAGGTCGTTAACATTAGACGTAAGAGCTTTGTATTTAAAATTTCTCTTAGAACCGACATGTGGTTCAAAGGAATGGAGAAAGATCGAACGTATATTGTTACGATTGGGCTAAAAGTAATAAAATAGCCAGTTCATAGACTAGTCGATTACAATATGGTATTTTTGTCACCTCTTTCGCCAATTCTATGACTCTAGCTCGGAGCTTGAAGTAAATACGATTAGGATCTTAAGACTAATCCGACGTTGTGATAATCTTTAATACAAATTGAAACTCGTACAATCTTATCTCTATGTCAATTGGTTTCACTCGACTCGAGTTCTCCTGGAAAGCTATGTCGAACCAGCTGCTGTGTACATCCGAATGATCCTGCGGCGACGAACGATTCTTAACATTCTTATCCTTCTCGTTTCCATTTCCTCGTTTCTCTCTATCCCTTTCTCTCTCTCTCTCTATCTCGCGCGCGCGTTCTAGAACGTTCTTCTCGTTAACATCTGTGATATACTTTAATCGTAGTATATTTCCTATAAAACGGCAACAACAACAGCAAACATCTTAAGGAAACAGCGACGACAAGCAACAGTAAGAGAAACAAGAGAAATAAAAATAACAATTAGGAACAAAAAGAAATATGAGGTAGTAGCTGACTTTTTAATAAAACGAAGACATGTGCGAGGCTCTGAGTATAGTGAAAAGCAACAAAAAAAAAAAACAAAAAAACAAATATATACACGTATATACATAATAAATAGAAAACTCTACTGTACATACATACACTTATGAATATTCTATACTATACACTCGGTGTGGTTTATTTTGATACTACCGCGTGCGGTAATATTTAATGATTGTCGAGGATAAATTCAACATACTGAAATGAAGAAATGTTAAAATGTTAACGATTCTATGCCTTCTGACGTTGACGAACGTTGACGAACTCTTCGTGCGGTAGTGGTGCCCGCGCTTCGGGGATATGTACAGTTGTACCAAGCGAGAATGAGTTTTGAAATGCGTATGCCTGGCAGTTAGGTGTGGGCACAAATGGAGGACCTTCTCCCACTACTACTCATTTTTTGTTCAAATGTTTCACCAAACTGTTTCAGAGCCATTTTGGACTAGCCACGTTTTGTGTTGTGATACACAGGGCCGGTTTTAGCAATATTGGCGCCCCGGGCAAGATTATCTTGGCGCCCATTCAGGGGCTAAAAAACGCTAAAAAACTATATATAGCATATATGTAATATTACATATGAGATGTAGATAGAGAGAAGAGACAATGAGAAAATATCGGTACATTCGCATACTAGGGACACCGGGCTGCGGCGCCCCCTTCAGATCTAGCGCCCTGGACGATTGCCCGACCGCGCGCCCCCTTAACGCCGGCCCTGGTGATAGATGTACTATGGTAGTCTGTTTAGTCACCTCACAGGTGTACCTCTCGGCTAGTTTGAAATGGACTGTAGACTTGGTAGCGTGTTTTTAGCTGTTAATGGCAGTATTGCTACTACCTGCTCCTTGTATCAACACCGCAAGGCTCCGCCTTCAGTCTTCACTTTCGCTTGAGACTATTTTTCCAAATCCTACCACGTGTTACTACTTAGCAAAAGAGAATGAATCTTCAGGGATAACTGTTTAGTTTAAGTAAATGAGCATGGATGATATTTCTTTCGGTAAGGGCAAGTGCCCGCCATTACTCGGCAGTTAATGGTGGGAGATTATGCTTCCTACTTTTGCATTTAACATTTTGACGGTCACATATTGTGTGGAATCCATGGTATTTGCAATTTTATGGTCTTTGTTGTACCCAATAGGATATTATTAATAGAGTTGCGTTTGAAAGTTTCATGTAACGTACACACTGTAAAATTACCAATTTTTGTATTGTAGTTAATATCTAATAGAGTAAAAAACAGGAAAGGAAAGAATATTAGTGTGAAAAATTAAGCATCATAATGAATACCTGATAACGACCATCCAGGTGTTAAGCAGCAGAAATGAAAGAGATAAATAGTGAGAGGTCATATTACTGAAGGAAAGCATCCATACTCGGAAGTGTACAGTATTGTCTTTCATTATGTTGCTTGCTTAGATCTGTATATATTGCGACAAAGCAAGGGCTTATACCGAAATTGAAGATATTGGTATAATATCGGTATTTTTCGGTTGCACTTACAAAACCCATTTAGAAACCAAAATACCGAAATACTCGTATATTTACCGGTAATTTTTCCGGTTTTCTTATTTCAAAAAACTATCAACACTTTTTTCCAAACAAGAACTTAAAACCAATGAATTCTGTATGTGTTGTCATTATGTTAATTACGTTAGCATAGTCACAACAAAACCGATATATACATATATAATACCGAATTAAAAATAATAATCAGCATTTTTCCTGTTTTCATATACTTCTTGTTTAATTGGAGGTAATTTATACAATACTTAAAAATTGCGAGGAAAAAATGATATTGTGGCCATCATTGTTACCGAACTGCATAAAGTTACTTTGAAAACAGTTCAGATTAGATTAAAGTTAAATCTACAATGTCACCAAAGAAAAAACGAAAAAATACCGGTATTTATTTCGGTTTCGGTACTTTAATGTTTTCGGTTTTCATCTATTTCATTTTGAAATTTAAAATTTTTTAATAAAATCTAAAAAATCTTAAAATTAAATGCAACAAAGTGAGAGACTGCTATCCGTTTTTGTTCTGGTTCTGATACCAGAAGTCATTTAGGTTTAACAGTCACCTTATTTTAAGATATTGCTCTAATTTTCATCCCTGGTTTGGGTAACCAACGTTCCAACATCCTAAAAGTGAGAATGAAATGAGAAATGACCTTGGAAAGGTTTAATTTATTCCTCGTGCCCACATAGCTTCACAGATAATTTCGTAATGAAATTAAATGATCGATAAAATACAGGATGAATTATTTAATTATTTAAGTAACAGGAGTGACGGCCCATGTCTGAATTGATCTTAGGGGCCTCATGCGTAGAAAGCAAGAAACTTTGGACGATCCTTCTTTCTCCTGCAAGAAGAGACAAAGACGCGAATTCCTTTTCTGTATTTTATTACTGCTCCACTAGAGGCGCTACTATCGTCCCTGCGGACCCTTAACGTGTTCGAGCCCAAAGTAACAAGTGCAGTTTGGACAAAATTAGACAAAATCGTAAATTAAATGATTAAGAAGCGGCATGATTAATATCGTGATTCTTAAGAACACATGTTGCTCCTAAGCATCGCTACATAAATTGGTGCCGATGTTGTTTGGCGATTATATTTGGTATATTTCTACGCCTAAACTGTTTTATGTCTCTTTAATGATCGTCTGGTATGACTCGAACATGTTTATTACTTCCTAATTATTTTAATGAACAAAATAGATAGTAACTGAAAGATTGATTCCTACTTTTCGTTTAATCAGTACATAAAGTCACTTAGCTGTATTGGTTGTTGAAACTTCGTTCGAAAGATCTAACTAATCTTGTACGCACAATCATGCCTAGTCTATTTACAATGAAAATTAGAAATTCATGTTTAATCAACTAGATTGTTGTTATCAATTAAAACGATTAAACGGAATTTTCTGCTAAATCCATGAGGATGATTTAGGAACGCGCGTCTCTTTGGCACCACGACCGAGTCTCGATAGCTCGATAGCGTTAGACGACTGACCTCCGAATTATAATTTACTCTAGCCACGGGGATATGATCGTGTAACCGCGCGCGAAATCTCGCCGATCAGATGCACGTGTATTGTTAGTAAGAATACAGGAAAAACAAAAATATAATATATATATATAAATATAAAAAAAAAAGATTAAGAGATTCTACTATGTATGTGCGCCTCATAGCGGTGGAAGTACTTCTATCCGCGACGAAAATTTAATGAAATGAAAAAAAAGATATGTAAGAAAAAAAGTGAAAAAAATACATAGAGAAACATAGAATGAAAAATAATACACGCGTCATACTTATGTGTGTGTATACATCGTATATAAATGTACACGTACATATGTGTATATATACATATGCATGCACACATGTACGTATATATAGTCACGTGAATATAAGTACAAGAATTGTGCACGCGCACGTGATCAGTTAATCGAACCTGTTAATTCAATGTACTTGTTGCCGCGTGCCTCTTCAGTCCGTTCTTCGCCCTTAGAAAAGGCAGTTCGTAACAGAAGAAAATAGTCAAGGGAAACAAAGTATAAAAAAAAAAAAGGAGGGAAAACATTTTAATTACAGCAGTGACGTACCAGGCATGGTTCATATGATCGTGAGAAGTGTCCGTTTTGTCTGTCTGATGCTGTGTACATGTGTGTATTTTGTGTTTGGAAAAGTATAGTTAAAATCGTATGGATTTGAAGTGAATTCGAGAAACCATAGCGAAAAAGAGTGAGGAAAGAAAAGCAGGGTGCATGGGATGAAAAGGAAGGAGGGAGAAGGAAAACGAATGAATGATTATGTATGTAAGTGTGTGAGAATGAAGGAGCACGATGATAGAAACGTAGAACAAGACTAAATATGTACAAATGTAATAAACTGAACGACGATCACGTTGAATTGACGAAACAATCTTTAATTTATAGTACTAACCCATATCCCATCTCGTAGATCACTATGACGACATAGGACAATTCCTTAAAGGCCGTTTACATTAGGTAACTTCCAAGGGGGATAGCCTAGTATTCAGGAGCGAGGAAGAGGGAAATAGTGTTCCAGGCAGACTACTAGTACGGGTTTATGTATTTAGATTAAGCAATTTGTAAGGTGGGACCTATTCAGATTAGGTAACAAACTTGCAAGGGGGATAGCCTAGTACTCAGGAGTGAGGAAAGGTGAAATAGCCTGCTTTCCTGACAGACTGGCTACTGGTGCGGACCTATTTAGGTTACGTAAGGGGGGCCTTTTTAAATTAGGTAAGTAAATTGCAAATAACTTGATAGGTTCGTATACTGATATGTTGAGTCCGCGAGCGAGAGAATCGCTCTATATAACACCGAAACAGCCACCTTCCCCCCTCGTCATACCTCCTTCCCACTCGTAAACAACTCGCCCGAAGCGAGCACATATCTCCAGCTCTTAACAGTGCACGCGTAAGTACAAATTTGGGCGCAGACAGACGCCCGTGCCCGCGTTACTCTACTTGTTGAGCATGCTTGACCCAGGGACATAAATCGGAGGGGTCCCGGAGTCTTCGACAGAGGTCCCGGGGCCCTCCCTACAGCCCAGTGCAGGCCACCGTGTGAGGTTTTAGCGGGTAAAAATCCCGCACTACCCCTGGCCCCTCCCCAGGGGGGCTGGGGGTGTCTTTGGAAGATTTCTCCCACGTAAAAAAAAAGGGACATAAATCGGCGAAAAAGATTACAGCTGCGAAGCCGCAGGGTTAAACAGTAGCTCATGAAACATCTTTGGGATGACAAACGTAGACCTACTACCAAAGTCAACTATTCGTCGACTTAAATCGAGTTAAATTAATTTTCCTTTTTTATAATAAACTTTTTAGTGTTTAACATAAATAATATAAAAAATAACATCATTATGGAAGATACCTGTCTTTATTTGCTACGTAATAAAGTATAAATAATAGCTATATATAAAAGTCTTATTCAAATCAGTATTATATTATTAATTATGCTATGTCAACAGTGATCTTAGAATTATAATTCTCGTTTAGCCAGTTCGTTCGTTTGCAGAAGCCATTCCAGGATTTCTACTTTTAATTCGTAATTATTAAATAATTAATTAAGAAGAAATTATCTGTTCTTTTTACTTAAGGTACCATGGACCCGTATTCTATAGATACAGGTGTATTCATTATTACCACTATTCGAGTGAACTTTAAGTTCAATTATCTCATATGGTTTATCTGATCGATTCTGTAAATTATAAATATCTGTATATTTCATTAAATTTATATTACGATGAAATTAGTGAATCATAGTTTACTTGAACTTCAAAATATTGTACAGGGGGGCCAGTGTTATCGTATGTAAATTCGCCAAAAAGGAAAGGATTTGTGTCATCCACACATTTTAAACCCTGAAAATAATATCAATATAATTACCTATGAAATAAAAATAGTTTTTCGAAGAAACCTACAGTTTCATTTACAGAAACAATTAATAAAAATATTTTGGAATTTTGAAGTGAATTATTACTTTTAAATAATAATCTATTAGAATATATTTAGTAATTTTCAATTATGCTATAATATATTCTAAAATCACTTAAAAAATTTATTCAAATTTACCAGTATAGAAAAATCTTTTGGAGCTGTAGTCGTTTCTCCTGTTGGAGATATTGAGTGTGGAATGTGTTCCATACTGACTCCAGAAACATATACTAACCAAGTAATTGTATAACAATACTGCCACTGCTACCTTTAAATGCCCAGCATTCACCCGGAAGAACACCAGTCTACATAAATATAGATTATAATCTACCACACCTTAGGGTAAAATAGTACAGTATCGGGCAAAGTACTTATGCTCTCCAAGGTAAACTTGCGAGCCCCTCCCCCTCCCCACCTACACACTAGGTTTTCCTTAGTTCCCAGACTCCCTCCCTTCTACGTAGGCGTTTCCGTAGAAAGTAACGATGCACTGTCTACCAATCACAAGAAGTCCCATAAGAATAACGCAATCTGACTGGTCGCACTCCACCTTACCTTACACGTACTTTCACATCATGACGTATGATTGGTCAAAGCGGTCACATCTACTAATTAGGCTCGTGTGAAATAAAGGGGTCAGTCGATGTGTAAATACGTAGTATCCCCTCTTGTTCCTGTGCGGTCCCGCCGGACTACTTGTAATTGGTGGACAGTAAAGAGGAGTGGTCTCATATATACATATGTAGATCTATGGCCCCCACCACTTGCGTATAAAGATTTACGCGGGAACGTTTGAATTTATATTTATTCATTATTCATATTTCTCAGTTATATACTAAATTTTATTGTATTTAACAATTTAAAACTGTATTATTTAATATTTTAAATCACTTTTAATATTAATATCATCAAAATCAAGATTTTGGGAATTTCTGCTTCCACTGTAACGCCATTTTCCTTAGGGAAGCCTACTTTGCTCGACACTGTACTACATATTCGGAACGAAATATCGAATTAAAAAGGATACAAATAGAAATAAATAGTAAGATATTCATTAATGCAAATTTTGTAATTAAAGTGGAGTATACATGTGAAAATAATTAATATTAGAAATAAGTTTCAGTAACCTGAATGACAGCCTGAGGTGTGTTCTGTTGTTGACAAATAGGTATTCCAAAGAGTTTCAGTACTGGTGCACCAGCTGAATATGTTTCTGTATTTCTTGTTGAAAGAATTGTGCCACCTGTGTATTTCAAAACAAGAATATTCAAAACTAACTATCAAAGGAAAATATTTTTTATCCATTTAAAACCTGAACTTCCAAGTGCATAATCAGTTCTTCCAGTTTTATCAGCATCATAAGTTTGCAATTCACTCCTCACCAAATCTCTAACAGTGTCTGGAGACATAGCCTTCATTCCTATTTAAGATATGATTAACTATTACGGTAAAGATTCGATAAAAGCGAAAAAGATCTATACGATGAAAGCGCAGAACACATATCCACTACTGGGGGGTATATCCCTTCAGATGCCGCGAATTTTGCTTGCCGAGTAGTGTAACATGATCTGGGATCGGATATATCAGTAAGGTAATACTAATGCAATTGAACTTTGTTATTTTTCATTTTTTCTTATAAAACTTCTAGTTGGGTAATTATGATATTTTTTTGATTAACCCTTTCGCTACTACGGGCCACTATAGTGGCCTTCCACAAGATGCCACTGAGATACTACGCGCCACTACAGTGGCTCTCCGCAAGATGCCACTGAGGTACTACGGGCCACTATAGTGGCTCTCCATAAGATGCCACTGAGGTACTGCGGCCAACCGTTTTGCATAAGTATCTGACTCTGGGTATGCACTGGTAGTGTTTTTATTTATAAATACCCTTTGGAGAAAAATTTTTTCGTTCGAAAACATTCAAGCAGCTTGGGTTCTCCGCCGCGGTACTCTCGCTAACGATCAGCGTCGCGTGCAGTGATGTCGCGGCGCTCCGTTCAACGGAAGTACCGCGGCGGAGAACCCGCCCGTAGCGAAAGGGTTAAAATGATACCAAATACGATATAAGTTTGATTATATAGTTATATTGACGATAATATGTTTCGAACACGGGGAAGGATAGCAAATAAAATGAAAATTTTTTACGTTCGAAGCGATCGGCAAGCTTCTAATAATGTAGGAACTGCACGATGTAAGCGAAAGTTCCGTCCCGAGCATTTCGCTTTCATCGAATCTTTACTGTATTATCATAACAAAAAGCATAATGCATCATGTCTTTTTTACCCTCAGATACTTCATTTCTTAAATAGAGAATGGCTTCAGACATTTTCGGAATGATATATCCAACTTCCTTCAATTTATTCTTTAAATCATTTCGGGTTTCCATTACATTCTTTACTTCCATCTAATTAAACATTATATAGAGATATAATTTTAAACATTTAAATTGCAGTACCACACAGTAATTACCGAAAGAGTATTTAAATGTGCCCTCAGATTCACCAAGTCAGATCTAATTATTTTAAAAGTTGTACTAGCTGAGTATTTGTCACAGAGATGAGACACTGACATTGCTGAAATGTTTTATACACAGATTTTTATTTCAAAATATAACATTACAATTATTTATTAGCATTGTTGAACCATAACTGAAATTGTTACTTTTGTATAATTACACAACATGTAGGAACTATTAAAAAATTTATAACAAATATCTTTAACTGACAAAGTTCTTGAAATATATTCAGTAAATTTTAATATATTAATTATTATAATAGTTAAATACAAATTTATTCATATATTAATATTTATAAATGAATAGAGAAATATTTCTAGCATTAGGTTCATTATTTCAGTCACAGATTCATTTACAATTTTTGTTCAATTAACCAAAAAAATAACGTACCCAACAACGATGTGATCACACAAAATACAAATGGTTTGATGAGTTTACAGTACCAAGGAGATTGGCGAGAGGAATTTAATACAGCAGCTGGACAGATTCCTCCATTTGCGCAGCAATACGTGTTTCGAACGCTCATCGGATCTTCCTCATAATCACAGGTTTTATCTCTTGAAGAACCTGAACAACTACTATAAAGCTTGTTGCTTTGAAAGTTTGTCAAAATTTCTTCGATTTATATAGCGACTAACTTCTGTTTAACAAATTTTAATGCAAATTTCAAGTCATTGCTGTCGTTAACTAAAAATCTTAATTATTGAATAGCGGAGCCTGGATCAGTCGTGTTCCAAACTTACAAAACATATACATATAAGGATACCAAGCTAAAATTAAATATATAATTTTTAAGCGAAAGTGTTTCATACATTGGGAAAATAATTTTTAAAGGAACGGTGAAATTTAGAAAATGAAAATAATATGAAATACAAAATTAAATTAAAATTGAGCCTCTCCTCATGGTCCGTCGTTCGAGGGTTAAACGTTTACTGTGTATTATTTTTAATTTAAATAAGTTTTAGCCTATTTTAATCATTTTTCTTACATCCATTGCACCCATGCTTTAATTGCTTCGACTTTCTTTTTAATTCTAACATGAAAAGATATCATAGAAATATTAACACTAGAACTACCAAATCAGTCAAAATTGGTTTCAAGTTTCTTATTTTAAATTATAAATTTCAAAAATCGAAATAAAGAATGAATGTATACATTGAATTATATTACATCCTTTATCTATTTAATTTTCAACATTATTTTAAACTTAAAAATAAGTGTGCATCAGACGTCGGTAGTTCTAGTGTTAAAAAGATGAAACATAATCTTCTTGATAACATAAAAAATATTTTGTAATAGTAGTTTGTTGAACGTACGATAGAAAATAGTTTTATGACTTTCTTTTAATCAGTTTATTGTAAATGCTTGAAAAATCGTGCGGATGAACATTCTGTACGTACAACAGGATGAACAAATATATATGTATGTATGTACATTATATGTAACAATAGGATTATTTTTTGTATTGATATAGTTTAACCGAACTGATTTGGTACGACTGTAAAGTTTCTAACATTAATGTGGTCCAGGCATGCATACGAAAGTGTCCCGTCCGGGCATCCAAGAGCGCCGGAGCTTGTTACGGAGCTCTACTATGGGTTTTCTCACTTGGTACTTGACAAAATTTTATCGCTGGAAAGGTACAGATTTGGTTCATTTAAAAAATCGATCATGAATGTGATTGAGCAATGTAATATCTTGTAGGAGAAGGGAGAAAAAGGTGTTATTTTGTCTCAGGATCGTCTGTCAGACTCGTTTAGTGGAGCTGACAACAGACGATCCTTGCCCCTGACACCTATCATACCGCAATTCGGAGCTTCTATATATTTGAACTGCATGCCGGGCGACCGCTTGCGAGAGCACTGTCACCGCCGTCATCTCTCGTCGCCATCTAGCGGTCCCCGGCCCGAACTAAAGGCGTCCGGGAAGACGGAACCCTCTCCCCACCACTAAACGCCTACAATCTCGAGAAACATATCAGTGGGGAGCAACTTGTACCCGTAACAAGATCCTCGGTGCATGCCTGGTGTAGACGGAAAAAACGAACACCGTTGGTACGATTTTTTATAGACTAAAAAACTACTTAGAAATATTGAATTTTATGGCTTTGCAATTAAATTAATGATGCACAGAAACTTGTTTAGTAACATCGTATGTATAGACGGAATATCATAGGACAAAGTGTAGTTGCGTTAAGGATCCGATACCTAAAAAATATAGTATTTTCAAATCTACAGATATATTACATAACAGTTGTATAGACCATATTCTTATTCGTCGTCAGTTAAAATTCCTCAGGGTGGTATGTATTCGTACATTCAATCGGCCTTCAAAGTCGTAATCTCTGTATTGGGTTTGAGCTTTTAAAAGAACCATTTTTCCTTCTTCGATATTCTGAAACAAAACGTAGATCAATTTAATACTGATTAATTTTATATAACACTATATATAAAGACTTTGCTCCCTTGGTCACTTAAGCTGGCCCAATTTTCGCTTATTTTATTTATAAAGAAATAAATATACACTAATCAGTAAACAGTGAAGCCTGGAATCATGGCCAACACTTACAAAACATATACCAGGATATTAACCTAAAGTTAAATGTAAAATTTAGACAATAAAAATAATATGGAATATCAAATTAGATTAAAATTAGGACTCTCTCCGTGGTCCGCCATCCCAGAGTTAAACCAGCAATAAATATAAAAAAAAAAATTAACACAAGTGATGTATTGTCTATTTATTACTCACATTAATAATGCAAAGTGCAGTACCAAGTTCATAAAGCGCAAAGGCGCTGACATGTTGATCGTATGCATCATTGGACGGATTACGACGTTTTATACAATTTCGGTAGCTTTCAATCGACGCTTGGATATCACCGAGATAAGAATAGGCCGCTCCTTCAATTAAATCAGCTAGTCCAACCATTGGTTCATCCGCACGGTTACCTTTACATTCTAATAACAGAGTCATAATAAAAATCATTGTTTATTTGATTATTATTAACATTTTACACATAAACAGGATGTTTTATGCAATTGGAACAAGTCATAATTTATTTCTGACTGCAATTAGAATGAATTTTTCAAAGAGAGATAAGTACATTTTGAACATTACAGTGAAAGTTGGGTAACTAGTCGAAAATCAGTGCCGAAACCAGGCAGTTATGAAGCGAAGGTGTCTTTTCGGTTCTTACAATTGGAAACAGCTCGAGTCCAGTGTTTGAATGTTGAGGGATTTAGAAAAGAGCAGAGAGCGAAAGAGAATGAGGTCTGAGAATCAAAAGAACGAAGACAATACTAATTAAACAATAAAACTTTTTTATTTTTTATTTTTGCTAAATGAAGCTTTGACCAATGTGAGGTTCTTCAAATTAAAATAAGACCAAATACAATATAATTTGAAGCATATTTGCTTCAACGAGTGTTTTTCTTTCATCCATTTAATCCCCAAATGTGATCTGAAGTTTTTTCCATTTTTAAGGTAATAAGTAAATATAATTCAAATTATATCGTGTTTGGTCTTGATTTAATCGGAAGAATCTCACAATTACATTAGTAAAAGTATCATTAAGAAAAAATCAAAAACCAAAAAGTGTTGTTATTAAAAGATATGATCTCTTCTAATAAACATTTAATTTTAAGACCAGATAAACCAGCTAATTTATAATGTAACTTGATTTTGCAGTATCTGATTGTTCTAACGAATTGTTTCAAAATTCTCAAACGATACGATTTGGCAACTACGCCTTCTCACTTTTTATTTATTATTCTGGATAATGACGTTGGACGTCACATTGTCAAATGTCCAGTTTATGCCCATTTCTTTACAACGACGCTTAGATCCATTCGAAGTGGGCCTTGAAGGAGTCTGTGCCCTTAATAAGTTTTATAAATAAAAATAAAACAAAAAACGAAAAGTATAACTTGTACTACCTAGAACAATTCCTCGTAACGACTCTGCAGAACAGGACGGCATCGCGTTCCACAAATAAAGTAACTCGTACACGAGCAATCTGTAGTACAAAACTGCGTAAGGTTGTCCAGTTTCTTGATTCAAAAGCTTAGGCGTTCGACGCGTAACGAACAAACCAAGTTGCGTCTCCTTATTCATTCGATTATTCGAATTAAGTATCTTTCGATAAGAGGCCGCCACAATGTCGAATTTACCAATCGCTCCGCAACAAACTAAATAGAGAAAAAGATTTTTGAATATACATGACGATAAAGGAAAAATAGGGAAGAGAAAATAAAATACCTTACCAGTTGCTAAGTAAGCGTAAAAGCTTACTGACCACCTAGATTGCTGGCGTAATTGCGTTAAAGATCGGTAAGCTTCTTCGTAACTCAATCGAATTAGGTAACACCAAGCTACCTCGTGCAAGCATAACAGTTTTATTTCCCTCTGACTGGAAATTTCAACAGCCTTTGCATACGCTTGAAGAGCATCATTTACATTTGACTGTGGGACAAAATTAATTAATTTGATAAAATTAAAATTCTTTGAAGAATTTGATAAAATATAACAATGAGATATATTTATAAACGAAACTGTCTGGGTAACAATAATTTTATTATTAGTTCAAATATAAATAAAATATTTTTGTTCTATTTAAAAATTGATGTCTATTGTTATTTTAAGATATCTGTTTTAAGATATTTTTTAGGATTATTAAAAATAACTGATGAACTTATTTTATAATCTTTCATCTGTCATGAAATTATTTCTGAAAATAACAAAGTATTTTTACCTCGAGTCTCTGTATCCGGCCAGCGAAAAAGAGGAACAGCGCGGAATTATTGAACTCTGATTGACATTCTGTAATTAACTGCTTTGCAGCATTCACACCAGCTCGAAGATTGCTTCCATCAAGGGCGAAAAAAGGGCGGGCGATTGTGTGATACCAAAGTAAAGATAAGCTACAAGGTATAAAAATAATAATAATATCTTAAAATACAACTTGTCTCAAAAAGGCTATACACCACAAAAGCTATCTATTGTCCATACCAAAACTGCTAAATACTGAAGAGTTGTTAATTATTTTGTAATTTGCAACTTTGTTTTCAAAAATTGAAACGTATTTGAAATGTATTTGTATATCTGCATGTGTTCTTTTCTGTAAGTGCATCTTGAACCATGTGATCAGCTGATCGTTCAGTTGTATAAAATGGCGCCGAAGTAGGTTGTCCCACTTCCAATCTTTAATCGCTTATATTTCAGAAATGAAACTTTTGATTGCAAAATGGTAACTGTAGGCTTGTATTGGCATAAGGAATTAGAATTTTTCACGGTGTGCAATCTTTTTGAAACGTGATGTACATACATATACAGGGTGTTAAAAAATACCCTGAAGACCTCTACATCGCTGGATAGATCACGAAAAATGCTACAGAACTTTTCGCCTCGATTTTTCGTGATCTATTCAACGGTGTAGAGGTCATCAGGGTATTTTTTAACACTTTGTATTTTATAAATAATAAAATCCCCCAAAAACTTACGTGGCAAGTGGAGCACGCATATCCTCACTCAATCGTGCATACATTAAAGCAGTGAGTCCTGCTTCTCTATCACCTTCGAAGCCCAAAAAGTGAATTACTTTTATAAGCGAGGGTGGCAATAAACTGACACACAACTGATAAATCCCATATCCAAAGCTAACTGCTGACATCAATCTGGTGACCTCGCTAGGTTCAACAAAACTGTAAAACATATTATTTTTCACTTTTATTAACCTTCCACAGTGAAATAGTAATTTATGTTTAATAAACACATTTTATTTTGTGATTAAATATCAAAACGCACAAGCATTACAGTAGACCACCGTATAATGTAATATTTCTTATTTAGATATTTCATAAAATTTACTTAAATGTTTTCCATTGTTTAAAACATTTATTGAATATAGAATATTAGTATATGTTGCAATAAAGCTATTTGATTGAAGTAAAACATATCTCTTGGATTATACTGAGCTCTACTGTATTTTGTTTTTGGATTAGTGTACCATTATCATCAAATTTCAATAATACGAATATAATAAACATTGTTATTTATAACATTTTCTTCCTCAGAAACAATGCAAGTGACAATATAATTTTTGAAACTAGAAAAAGAAAACGTGTAGAGGGAACAGGATCGCCGAGGTAGCCTAATTACAAAGGGGCAATCAAAATTTTAATAACAAAAGTTAATGAAAAACAAATACTGCATTAAATATATAAATCTTAATATTATCAATCGTCAATGAAATTATGAATCAGTAATCTGTATTTTATATGGATACAGTTATATTAAAAAAAGGATAAAGCTTCTGAAATCTCAGAAGTAATGCGCTTAAGATGATCTTCACCTTTACAGCCTAATTACTCTCCTGAAATTCCATAGTTTCCTTTTGAAATATTTTCTACATGGTTACAAATAACAAAATTTTTAAAAACACCCTGTATACATTTCCTCTTCTCTTTTCTAGAAGATTCCTTAATATAAATCTAATATAAAAACTGTTTTCCTGTATTATTCTTACTTCCCAAGTAACTTAATTGTAAAAAATGTATATTTTCTGCATTTAACCTTTTATGTGGTAATTATAAAATACATTATAAATAAAAAATGTATTTTTCTTTTTAACTCCTGGAACATCATGTGGACGACCGGTCGCCCACGATGTTCAGCAAATATCTTTAATTATTAAAAAGGAAAAAGGTGTTCTTAGGTTAAACTTTAAAATGACACAGGGGAAAAGTAAAACGAAAGAGTTATAAATATAGCATAATCGCAATTTTTTATAATTTAGAATTAGAATTTAATTTTTTGGTCTTTGAGGTTGCTATCGAGCTCCGTTGGGTCTGCACCCTTATACATTTAGATTAGCCCCTTTTCAAAAATTGGACCTTCACCATTTAAAAATTCCAAAATTTCAAAATTTTAAACTTTTTGCTTCCCAGAATTCCAAAATTTCAAACTTTCAAAATTAAAAAATTCTGAGATTCTAAAATTCTAAAACTTAAAAATATCAGAATTTCAGATTTAAAAAATTTCAGAGTTCCAAAATTCCAAAATTCATAAATTTCAGACTTTCTAAATTCCAAAATTCAATAATTTCAGACCTTCTAAATTACAAAATTCCAAATCCTAACAATTTCAAAATTAAAAAATTCCAGCTTTTCAGCGTTCTAAAATTTCTAAATTTCTAAAAGACCTAGCCCACCCCGAAAGAAGGTCTAAGTTATGCCAATGCCTAGCTCCGAAGCTACTTACTGTCCATGCCTAACTTAGCAAGTATTACAAACCAATACCTAAAAATCTTCAACCTTAATTATTTCACAAGCACAAGTATTTCTCTCGACGATCCTGAGAGGGGGAAAAACAAGGATTCAATAATAAGGAGTGAGAAATGTTTGTAAGAAGAAACAACAATTACGGTGTCTGTTGTTCGGACGTGATGCCAGTGAGCGAGAAGAACATTGATAGAGAGCTTCGCAGACCTGAGGGGGGCGAGACTGGTGTTGGATGGTTTGCTGAACCATTGCAAGAAGGTATAGACCATTCCGAGGAACCTGGACTTTGTAGACTTTGAAGGGAATAAGAGGAGCCATTGCACGGAGTACTGCACCTCGTATTGAATCCTAATGAAATTGAAAGTTACGAAAATTGTTTCACTTAGAATTTTAACAAGATTTTTATCAACAAAGTACTCCATTATATAATTATGTGAAAAAATAGTTGTTACAAATAATTAGCTCGAAGGAACATATTAACCCTTGAGCAACGGAGTCTAGGTCAATTGTGACTCAAATTCACAAAATGTATACAGGATGTTCGAAAACAGGTGGGAGATTTTTTAAGGGGTGATTCTAGGGATCAAAATAAGACGAAAATCAAGAATTACGAAATAGCATTTGCGGCTTTGTTTTCTAGTAATTAACGTTTAAAGATTCGAGTAAAAAGTGCTTGAAACCTGCAACCTGCCCAGCACCGACGACTGAACGTCAGGTCAGTAGGGAAGACTATCTGTCTTTCTAATTTGTTGATATAATCTTTCTGTAACATTTGTTTACCAAATTATTTATTATTTACATATAATTCTTGTTTAATATTACCATCTCTATTAAAATTATTTACATATAATTCTTGTTTAATATTATCATCTCTATTAAAATAATAATAATAATAATTACGTGGGTACAGTCATAACCAAGAAGAGAGAGCCGAATGCTGCAGTACCGAGAAACAATAGCACGAGGTACTAAGTTTCTACTACATATTCAATGATTCTTGGTTATGACTGTACCAACCCCTGCTGACCTGACGTTCAGTCGTCGGTGTTGGGCAGGTTGCAGGTTTTAGGCGCTTTTTACTCGAATTTTTAAACGTTAATTACTGGAAAACAAAGCCGCAAACGCTATTTCGTCATTCTTGATTTTCGTCTTATTTTGATCCCTAGAATCAGCCCTTAAAAAATCTTCCACCTGTTGTCGAACACCCTGTATATTCAATCCCATTAATTCTTAATAATCGATCAACAATTATATTGTGATATCGGTCACCAATGACTCCCATGGCAGTCAATGTATTAAGACAATTACATACCCGATGGACTGGTACCAAAGGTACGCTGATAAAGTTGTAAAATTTGTGTGTACGCGTGTTGATAAACTTGCCAAGCTTTACGTAACATCCAGCCACCGCGTACGTAACCAGTGAGTTCTTGTTGTAGTAATGTTAATATTGCAGCACAGACCTGGGAGTCTGCTAAAACTATTTGTCTTTCCAATTTGTTGATATAATCTTTCTGTAACATTTGTTTTTCAAATTATTTATTATTTACATATGATTTTTGTTTAATATTAGGCCGCCATCCGCTTCGTGGCTGACATACTGGAGCGAAGCGATTAATTTGCAATAAAAGTGACTTTAACCGAGTTAGGACACAATATAGCAATTAAAAGTAGCGTTTAATAAACTCGCGCGATAGCGTAATTCCGATTTCTCGGTTTCTATCACCATTCCTCAAGCACATCACCGATCTCTGATTTTATTCTATATAAACACTTACAGTGACCATTGTGATCGGCTTGTAAAGAATGGTCAAAATTGATAATCTAGTTTTTGAGTTAAAAAGTTACAAAAAAATTCCTATCAGTCGTTTAATAGCGGAGCTTCACTATAATTATCATCTCTATTAAAATAATAATAGTAATAATTACGTTAGTTTCTTCCGTTCTAAAGACCTTGCTCTTCATGGATTTTAACCATCCTATATCACTCGCACATTCTCTCTCCATATCTTTCAACAATATCATGGCCTGCTGAAGTTTATCATTCTCAAATGTCATTAATGCATTCTGAAAATTCATTTAGGAATTATTCGTACCTGTTTTTATTTTCCAATTATACAGAGTACGGCAAAATTAGTAGTGCAGGGATAAAAATGGTAATGGCTCGTGCAAACATAACTCGAAATTGTTGGATAAATCTTTTTCATTAAAAATTTCAATTTTGTGAACAGGAATTTTTAGTAATTAACATTTCCAACAATTTCTTTATGACTTAACTTTAAGTAAATAATTAAAAGGAATATCATTTCTTTATATTTTTGTAGCGGATAACTTTTTCCCACGAGTTCAAAGTTAAAATTACAAATTTTTAATTTAAAAATATTAACGAAGAAAATTAGAAGTCTCTGAAATAAAATTTTAGCAGCTTGGAAAATATTTTGTACTAATTTGTGGACTGAAAATATTTATACAAGATATTTTAATACGTATATCACTGACTGTATTTAATATTTAATTATAAAAAATGCTCAGATCTATATAAATTTCAAGAATTAAAAGAGCGGGATCATCTTAAAATGAAGCTAAGTATTATCCAACACAATAAATAATACTGTAAGTTTTCATTATAATTTTGTACTTTATTAATAATTACGTAAGCTGATACAACTACACATAGAAGGATATTAGTAATCAATTAATAATGTGTTAATTACTATGCAATACAAAAAATTAAATTATTTGTTTCGATTATTTACAACACTGGAAAATGAGATACAAATATCCATGTAAATTTTATTTAAAAAAAATATGTGTATGTTCAATAAAATTTCAATTGTTTTTTTTTAACAAAGTTATAAAGAAAAAATACTTCTTAAATAGATTAATCTAATAATTATTTTATTAAAGGATCATTAAACGTTTATTAAAAGTTTATTAGATAGTAATTTTTACTTATTTTCGCAGTCTGTTCTTTGAAACTTGTGTAAAATGGTTGCCTTAAAACTTTTTTTAAATTAAAAATTTTTCATTACGAATATTTTATTATACTAGAACATAATTTTAATACACGTTTTACGTACCATAAACAGGACAAAGCAGCGACCTGCTTTCACGTGAAAGCTATGAGGGTGTCCAGTAAATAGGGCTTCAGCCTCTTCAACTTTATTATTCAAAAGAAGAGAAATTCCCGTTCTAGCAATATTCCACTCTTTCATATCTTCTGTCTTTTTAGCCATGATTCTTCAGGGTGATTGAAACGTTTAAGAATTAACTGAATTTCAAGAGTAATGCGATATTTTCAACGGGATAGTCACGTGCACAGGAAAAAATCATGTCACCGGGTGTTATAAAATAACAAGATTAAGATCAGTTTCTTAAATCAAACGAATCGATGGTAAATTTAATTTTTCTTTCTTATGAAATAAAATTCAATGATTAGAAATAGCATCGAAGCGTGTAATTGGTAAATATGCGTCACGGGTTTGCCAGACGTGCTGCCATATCAGTATGAATAAGTATGTAAAATATTCTCGCAATAACATCTTCATCCATTTCTTCGTTTTACTGCTCAACAGAGAAGAAATGTCAAACTCAAAATATAATTGAATACTTCCTTAAAAAACTAGAATTTTTCACAGTTAGAACACTGTATTAATTTTAACGTGTAACTTGGGCCACTTTCGATGAATTATCAATATTGTACATTGTTAGAGGAATTATATTATTTGTATATATTATACAATGAAGCTTTTCCATGTTCAGAAAAAAATTAATCTGTACTACATAACACACAGCACAATTAATTTTTTCAATATTTATTTCATATTTCTGATTCTCAAGATTTTAGTTGCATCTTTTATGTAATGAATCCTTTCTGTTCCTTTTATTATTTTATGAGTAATATCATTAAATATGTAAATCTTTTTTCCAGCCTTTTTCACGTTTTGCAGACTGTTACAACTACACGACACCACTATTTTAAGAAAATTTCATTAAAAAGATATTTGTAACTATTTGAAAAATATTCGAACATGACATTTATCAAACAGAGCTTTTTATCTACAGTGCCACGAGTTGACTAAATTCTCTTAACAGAGCGCAATGCTGCTGCCACCATCGCCGAGTTTTCATATATAGATGTTATTGATTTTAGTCTATATAACGACGACCCTGAAAGAGCGTTATGATATTAGGAGCAGGTTTCTCTGAAAGCACTTTCTGATTAACATATTTAACAGAAAAGAAGTAGAGCTAACAATAAGTTTAAACACTGTTCTGATGCAAATAGTATAATGAACAATATACAAAATAATACCATAAAACTTCTGTTATATAGCTTCTGTACAATACTGTCTTTACCTGCGATTATTCCTTTATTTTATATACTTATAATCAATGATAAACTTTGAAAAGCATTTACATGTTAATATATATATGTGGGGATACCTTTTCTGAAAGCACAGTCAGCATATTTGCGTTTTAACAAGAATAATACTGACGGTTTAAAAACAACCTATGTAAAATAATTTACATAGTCTTATTTAAAATCTCTTAACAATATAGATTTATAAAATCTGTACATTTATTTACATCTGTATAATTTAATAGTATTATCCCTAAAAGGAATGTCATATAAATTCTAAGCCCTCAAATTTCTTATCCATCACCTTCGCTTCAGGCATTATTATGTTCCCTTCAATAGTAAATGCCATAATGTATGTGGCAGTTTGTCCCTGATATTCTTCAGTTTTAAGAGCTACAATGATTGAATCTTCGGAGCCCGGTAAAAACTTGAAACTTGAGAATCCTCTAATTGGAATTAAATTACCAATTTTAGTAACCTGAAGAAGAGATTTTATTAAAGTTTGTTATATTTCAATTTAATAAAGTGCAATAAAATACAATAAAATAAGTAAATCAGAACCTTAATGTCTACAAAATTTTCATCCGCAGTTAGTAATATGTTACAACTCATTGTTTCATCTTTAGTTTCATTGTAACGTTCGTGAGAACATCTTCTTGGTAAAAAAAACCACCTTTTATGTATATCACTCCAGGCTCCTGATTCGTGTATCATATAACCTGTAAGAAATGATTAATTAACATTTAGGTAAAATTTGTGTATATAAAATCACAATTTATAAAATGATAATACACCTGGATATTCAATGTTAATTGCTTGCCGTAATCTTTTATAATTTGAAATCCAATTCAAGGACTCAATTTCACCATGGGAAGATACTACTTTTATCCAGAGAGGATTATTGTGCTCGAACTCTCCCGAAGGAGTAGTCCATTCTTTGCCCATACTGCCAACGTATAAATGTTCATCTTTAACAGTTGCCCATTCAGATTTAAATCCTAAAAATAATTCCATAAGTTTGATATGAATCTATTTTTATATTGAAAAATAAAAAATTTTATATTGGAAGAAAATGTGACATTTACCTTTAGTATTTTTGCCATTACCATCCATTAGTATGACCCATGGGTAAGCTTCTTCTCCTTCTATAAAATATATAACTCCTGTACGGTCATCGAAAGACAATAACCGTCCATCAAATGTGACTAATTCAGATAATTCCATTCCACGCCCTTTCATAGTTAAAGATGATGTTAACATTTGATTTCTGTCATCCCAAAGGATAGTAATGAAATTTGTGTTAGGGTCCCAAAAGAGACTTCCAGTTTTCATAATGCTGTGCCATATGTTCTTTTTATCTAAACTTTTGGAGTTATGGTCAAGATCACTTACTATTGCTATTCTATAGGTAATACCCTTTAAAGTTTTAAATGGAGTTGACAAAGGGTACGTTTTATTGTATTTATAATATCGACATTGTGTTAAAAACGGATTCGATGGTGAGGAGCGTACTACTCCACGTAACAAGGGGAATCCAAGTAAAAATAGAGGCACAGTTAATAGTAAGAAAATTAAAGCTAAATACTGACTTTGAATGCGAAAAGTACTATTGGCAACTCTGTAGACGTGAGGAGCACGTAGTGCTTGTCTCCAGTCACGTAAATATGACATAGTTTCTATACTTTTGTTCTGCATTCGAGTTCGTATCATATCATGTTATACGAAAAAGTTAGCTTTGAACTTATATGTTTCAAGTTGACAACTAAGAACTTAACCTAACATAACCCCATTTCTTTCTCCGTCATAATCGTCGACGGTGAAAGGGAAATGCAGACAACTGGATACATCTGCGCCATCTGAAACAAACTAACAAATTTAAATACCGGTAATTATAAAACCATAAAATATTCATACAATATATTAAACTTTCACCATTTTTATTTAATTCAAGTTGGTGAACAGAAAATTTTATAATGTATTAAATATTTATAAAAAATAGAGTATTACATATAAGACAATATTAAATGAGTAAAATAAATATTGAAATTAAAATTAAAATTCATAACACGTGTTTTGATCAAATTAAACAAATTTTATTTTACATCGATTAACTTGGACGTTCATCAATGATGAATATGTAAGCGTGTTATAATAATTAAATAAGCAGCTCGATACCACTGTTATTATTATAATACAAGTTATATCTTTTTAAGTTTCTAATTATAATCAATCTTTGTATTGAATCTTCTAAAATCTTGTGTTTATCGAATGAAAAAATTCAAAAACTTTATTATAAAATTATAATTAACATACTTTACGTTTAAGATTACAGAACTGTAAGCGTAAAGTAATTGTGGAAGAAATAACAGTCAAGCTTGTTATTTATTTGACATCGCAATTGAACATAAACTACAATTGTTTAGAACATTCTTGTATTGGAACGGTATTGGTCTGTATCGTGTCAATAACGATGCAAGCATCCATTGCATATTCTTGGACGTTGGGGTTGAACGAACGAGTCTGGGGTGAAACGAATTGAGGGGGTGGAAAAGGGGGATGGAAAGGGGAGTCTGTGAGGGTGGTAAAGTACTCGTCAGTCGTGTGACGCATTTCCCGTCGTCAACATCGGTTATATTGCCAATACGTTAAACAGCGACCGCATTTCGAGTCTCCACGTGTTTCTCGCGTGTGTCTTGTGTGATCTGATTGTTATTGGTCAGCGTAGTCCGCGGCAACCTGTATTATCGATCGAACGTATTTTGCGCACGTTGCTGCAGTTACTCGCGGCATTGTTACTGCTGTCTCGCGTACAGCAATTTCCTTTCCGCGTGGACGTAACGTTGTGTGTTCATTCGGTCCGATATTTAATCCATTTCGCGTGACGCAGTTGTATCTCCTCTAGATAGACAATAACAATAATATTTCCACTTTGTTTTCATCTGCAAACCCGCAGACCAACTTGCCGTCCAACCGCCATGTTTAATTTCAAATTCCACGTCTCGCGCATTAACCTGAAAGACAAGTGTGTGCGTGTGCCGATTTGTTGACATAAAAACGTCAAACACGTCTTCCATGAAACGTATAGTGCGATATTTTTTGCAATTTTGTGTATTAAATGAATTACAATATAGTACAAGTTGGAAATCGTTCCATAATTTTCGTGATCTTCAATCAATTTTCAAACTGTTTTATCGATGTTACAAGTTCGCGATTGACCGTCAATGTGGCGCCAAAACAGGAGAATACTATGTTATAAAAACGGATATATTCAAAAGACGATGACTATTTAACGTCAAGTTCAGTGTTTACAATAAAATAGTTACTACGATATTTGTGATACAGTTTTTACGTCGGATTCTATTAAAACGTGTTTATTACGAACCACGGGTTTCGTGCCGATTATGGTGTTATGGTTAACAGTTTCATTTGACATTTTTTCTTTCCCGTTTGTGAATATTCATCCATGGTACATTACTTCAAGATTGTTGTATTCCCGTTGTAAAAGGTAAGCATCTTTACTATTTCTATTTTTAGAGAGATGTATGAATAAAAAAATGATGAAGCAAAATTATAATTTATGCATATTATATAATATACATTGCCTATATTACAATTTATATATGTTTAAATAATGAAAATGAAAGTATTCAATAAAACTAACTTAACAATCAATGAATTTATGTAAGCATGAGTATTCTAATAGAAATATCAAATCATCTGATACAAATAACTCATTCCCTTTTATAAGAAGGTTTCAAAGTTTCTCGCGATGAGGAGGTTAGAACATTACCAACAGCTTAAAACTTTGTTGACGAGTTAGCCCATATTCATTATTATAATTCAAGATATATACTGTTCTTCGCTCACAAGAAGTCCTACGAAAATAACGCAATCTGATTGGTCGAAGCGGTCACATCAACTAATTAGACTCGTGTAAAATTTGGAAAATGGTCGATGTGAGAATAGTATCCCCTCTTACCTATGTGCAGTCGCGTGAGACTTCTTGTGATCGGAAAACAGTACATATACATAAACAATATATAGAATATTTGTAATACGGTAGACTTACTGCTTTAGGTTGTATGATAAGGATTCGAGGTAACACGATACCATGTAGGGCTAGTCGTAAGAAGACACCAAGGTATACGTAGGAAGCACTGTCCATGACGATGTATCGTTAGACGTTCTTTAGCGTTGTAAAAACCTAACCTCAGTAGCATCTCGTGCAAATGGGTTTATTTGTAAGGAGCATAATTGTGCTGGAAAGGTGGCGCATAAGAGGGATAGGTAAACACTGTAGGAAAAAGACAGAGTAAATGTGCGTTAGGGATAGGGGGATGACTTCGCGGAGTTGGTACGACGATACTATGGGGTAGGGGGTGGGTTTCAGTGACGTCGTGCCAAAACGGAGGGTAACGAACGAACAGGGGTGTAAAGAAGCCAGAGGGGAAAGGGAAAGTGACTAGGGGTAGAATGCGTGGACGCGTCGGTTTCGTCGCGGTTATAGGTTTATCAGATCTTAGGTTGAACATATACGGAAGCGATGAAACCTTATTAGGTAATTCTTGGGTGTAAGTTTGTTTTGTTTCACAGTAGTTTAATTGTTAATGATCGTGACATTTTTTATATGTCAAGTATACATACGGTTCAAAAGATACAAATATAACTGACTTAGCATTGTAAATGTGATTTTTAACAAATGTGAAATGTAAAACAATTAAATTCATAAAATGAGTATTGCTTAATTATTACGGATGATAAAACCATAATAATGGAATTGATCTTTTGATTTTTTGAAAAAATGAACTGACGATGAGATAAAGTTTTTATTTCATAAAGAACAGTTCTTTATTTATTAAAATTTATAAAATAAGAACAATAGGTCGATTTATAGTAAATTAACAATTTTAACTTTGAATTTCTACTTTATAAATTTTATAAATTTTTATTAATTCCATTCTTGAAAATTAGATTTACAAATTAATTATTGTTACAATTGTATTATGAAATACCATCTAATATAAATAATGTTACATTTGGAATATCTATGAAAATATGCTTTTGATAATGCTGATGCTTGTTTTGAATGTTAACAACATTAAAAAATATACTGATCGAATTGAGTAACCTCCTCCTTTTTCGAAGTCGGTTAAAAATAGCTGATAATAATAGGGTAAATAGGGTTTACCAGACCTCTACACGATACATTGCCATGGAAACGGTACTGTCACGCGTCTATTATGATGCATACCCCTTTGCACAGCTATTTTCAAAGACACCTCTCAAGCACGTCGTAAGGGGTTAGACTATTTTGATCAATTTAAAGAATATTCCGTTATTAAGAATTTATTTTGTAAGCGATGAAAACATTTTTACATCAAATTTTTCAATAAAAATAGATACTTAACTTTTTGGAATTCTTTTATTATCTCGGTTCGCTTATATAATAATAACCATTAGTAAGTATATTCTGATCTTCTCACTATTTATCCAACTTTCGAATAATAAATAATTTGGGAGATAATTGCGCTTAAAGATTAAATGGGTCATCCTGTATATCACACTTAATCTGTTCGTACTATTATAAAGAAATATACACACCGCAATGCATAATATCTCGTATAATAAATATTGGATGGATCTCATCACTATCGGTGAGATACATATAATGATGTGCTTGTGTTTTAGGAAACGGACGAAAGAGGGTGGAATGAGGAGATTCATCCGGTGACCTCGTGCCACGCGTGGTAATGCTACTGGCAAGTGGTGCTTCAATACCGACCATCGCCGGTACCGTTGAGGAGGAGGAAGAATATGCACGTAGCGAGGCGAACAGCGCACACTACGATGGCTATATTACCGATCATACTGATCTTGCTTCCGAAATCGACATCGATGAATCCGAATACAGGCGGGAACTTCTCAACGACGTACGTATAAATTATAAATATATCCATATTTACAACGTATATGTTACAGTAAAAGCGTTAATTCAATAAATGCACGTACCTGCATGTGCTAATTTGGTTAGTAACTGTATTCAAAGGAACAAATATAACCTAACATAACCTAACCTTCGTTCTTATATTTATTGAATACAAACAACCAATTTTGTTAAGAGAACATTTTTATTCTTTAAGTATACCTATGTCTTTGAAACTTATATTTTTGACAATATGCTTTAACTAACGGGCTATAGGAATAGCACACATTATCTGGTAAATGAATGCATTTATTAGGAGTAGTATACATTCTTATATTCAGTTCGTACTTTGGCTAAAATCGTACGTATACCGCAGTTCACCAGAGTCCATAACTACGACGTGCAGGTTGGAAGATGGTAGGGGCACGCAGCGAGCTCTCTGCTAATCGCTTTCCACTTCGTTTGGGAGTATCGCCAATCAGGGCGAAGATGCGTACTAGAGATGCGCGAAGAACGAAAACTGGTCTTTTCGCAGTTATGGACTCTGGTGAACTGCGGTATAAATGCATATATTAATTAGCATTTACGAAAATTTACGATTTTACTGTAATGTATACATATATAGTGGGTGATTAGATTATTATTAACACTGAAATTTTGAAGTTGAATAAAAAATAGAATTGAAAATGCCATTATAATGATACCTTTTTAATTACTCTTATTATTATTATTATTTACTCTTTCACTTTATTTTTGTTACTTATTATCTTTATTGTATTAGTATTATGTTTTAATGACATATAACAATGATTTGAAATCCACAGATTAAAAAAAAAATATACATATTAATATTACGTTTCGTCACTCTTTGCATCTACAATGATTCCTTAATTATGCTGTCCCCTTTCGGGTCTATATGACCCACAATAAGAATTAAATTTCCATATGTTCTATGTTTTTAAAGATTTTCTTTTGATTTTTAATTTGAATTTTATGTTTACTTATTTAAGATTTTACATTTTTAAGAAATCAATTGTTTTAAAAATTGCAAAAATTCAGATGTAATAAAATGAAAGCGTAAACGAGGAGAACAGCAGGGTTAAATATGTCTCGGTATACTTACAATATTTTTAACCGGAAATTATAAAAATGTAATGTCTCCATTAGTTCATAACAATTTAGTCACCACTGTATTTAATTCCTTATATGTGCATTACAGTTAGGTGCTATTGCAGAATATCTAAAATTAATAATACCGTAAAGGATATTTTTTTTAATGAAATGGCACTCTCCATGCACTTTATGTGAATTGGTAGGGGAGTCGAGAGTCGGAGAGTGTAATTCAAGCTGAAGCTTTCACCCCTTTTTTTCTTTTTTACCAAGTCGTTACCTCTGACCGATGAAAAATGTTATTCCTTTACCATAACGGCCGTTTGCAGGAAATGGTATTTTGAGAAAGACTCGTTTAAAGTTTCGCGTACTGTTTTTAAGTATATGAGAGGCAAAAAATTGTACTCGCATCTTATCAGCTATTACAGGGTCACAGAGTAAGCTTCCTCTTCTTCATTTCGCAGCAAAGCTGCATTTGCCTCCCTATTATCCTTGCCTCTTCTGATGCTCTTCTCGCAAAGGAACATCGCGAGCTCTTTACTTCTCGATTTAGACGAAACTTTGTGGTTTCGCAGAGTGATTCAAGATACGAATAATGTAATGCCTCATTTGTGTCCAATCGCCCTTTAAAGGTCTTTTACACGGAAATACGTGCTTTGCGGTATGCTTATGATAAATGCTGAATGTATTATACATTCGGGTGCAATGTACCTACATAAGCTTCCTTTAGCTAACAGTAAGAGTACAAATAGGGGGAAAAGTTCCTTACTTTTTGATTTTGATTTTGGAAGAATCTAGAAAAAGAAATCTAAGGCAGAGCCTCGTGTTCTTCGATATAAAAAATAAGAACGAATAAGGGCAATGGTTGGGTTTACCTTCTACATTTTTGTTCTTAATCTAGGAAGCCTCCTGTACGTGTACAGTATCGAGCAAAGTAGATTTCCCTAGGGAAAATAGCGTTATAGAAAAAGCAGGAATTGTCGAAACTTTAATTTTGATGATATTAATATTAAAAGTGGTTTAGAAAAGAAACTAATATAATTTTAAATTATTAAATGTTATAAAATTTAGTACATAGATGAAAAACATGAATAATGAATAAATATCGCTTCAAATTTTCCCGTGTAAATGTTTATACATAAGTGGTGGGATTACACAAATGTGCAATAAGCATTCGTAAAAAGTAAATGACAAAAATTAAATAAGGTCTACGAACAAATAAATAAATTTCTTAATAGGTATTTTCATTTAAAGATACCTATTATTCAGCTTTTCAGATTATTAAAAAACCACTCTAATGTTTGTTCTTTTTTTTATATTTTGTTGCAGAAATGGCGGATGCTGTTTGACAAGGTACGTGCATCCATCGTCAGAAAATAAGATCCTACTAAGCTTGTCTTCAACACGACTGATTCTTTTTCCTCAGTTTGATCCCGAGGGTTTTGGCGAGATACCGATGGAGGATTTTTTGGTGGCTTTGAAAAGTCCCGAATGGAAAACCGAAATACCAGCGAATAAACGGGATATTCTTCTTACCAGAGCAAAGGAATCGCGTGTCCAGGCGGTGACGTTCCAGGATTTCGTCAATGTGGTAAGTACATTCAAAATGATATCAGATTATTTCATAAGCGATGTTCTAATTTTAAGGACTGTTTTTACACCTTCGGTATAAATGGTAAAATATTGTAATACGAGTCGAATATGTCTTTTAATTGTGAATTATACACATTTACCAAAATTTCATCGCAATTGGGGTTCCTTCGATAATTCCTGGTATTAGTTCGCAACATTTATAGCACCCTTGTGCGATGGTTACAGCTCCCAGGGGTGCGGAGTTGAGCTCGCAACCTCTAATTTTGGGTTGTGTATCATTGCTTTTATCTACTGTAGATCGCATTAATATTCGGTCACCATGATATTTATTTTTAATTATTTTAGAGAAACAAAATTTATATGCATCGTTAAGCATACACTGATTTAAAAAAGTCTTTCTACTAAGGAGAGCCAGCAAAATATCTTTGGGAGGTTTTAAAATAATTGTCACCTTTTTCATTATCCTTCATTAAAAAATTTTTAGGTGTTAGTGAAAGTGTACTTTTTAAAGTGGAAGTTCCATTTAAGAAAGTTAATATATCAGGTGTACAGCACCGAGCATAGTAGGCTTCCTTAGGAAAAATGGCAATGTTTTGTGTTCCTCCCTGTCGTAGGCTTCTCGGATTTCAAGGTTCGGGGGTTCCTGGCTAATGCCATAGACTTCTTCTTCCCTGGATTCCAAGTTTTTCTCGGAGGTTTCCGCTTTTGCCTCCCTCCCGGAAAAGTTTATGAGAAGAGGATCCATATTTTATATACATATAGGTCTGTGGTTGCCCACCACTTACATATGAACGTTTACATGGGAAAATTTGAATGAATATTTACTTTATTATTCACACTTTTCAGTTATATACAAAATCTTATGATATTTAATAATTAAAAATGATGCTATTTATTTTTAAATCACTTTTGATATTAATATAGTAAAAATTAAGGTTTTGGGAATTTTTGCTTGCCCTGTAATGCCATTATCCCTGGGGAAGCCTACTATGCTCGATTCTGTATAAATTAATTTGGCACCTGCAGCATTACGACTTATTAATTACTATTTTAAATTTGAATAATTTTCCGTGCTTCTAAGGATTTGAAAAATGGTACGAAAACGAAAAATAATGAAAGTTACTATGACTCTTCAGAAATAAATCTTCAATTAAAATTAAAAAAGGCACTAAGAAGCTTAATGGGCATTTTTTCGATTGGAGTCTACTTAAAAAATTATTTCGAATGGATATTTGATCAGTTACAAGAATTTTAAGTCAGCACTAATTTGATAGTAATTTCTTTAATGCTAAATTTTTATTATTTCTATCAAAAAATAGTCATTCGACTATATTTCTTTCAACTTTTGTATGCAATCAAATATGTTATAATTATTATCTCCAATTCTAAAACTAGGGGTTGGTAGATTATTGCAGTTTAGGTATTCTCATAGCGATATTTCAAGAAAATTGCAATGTTTCAATGGTTCTACATAAAATATACACAACAATGTAGAACATCTGTGGAGTTTGCTCGAGCGAATAGTTATTAATTGGAATCAGGTTCAGCAAATATGCAGCAACTATGTAATACGAAAATGTTAAAGAACAGTATAGGAATTTTATGAAAATATCATGGAACGAAATATTAATAGCTGCAATTTTTTGTCTTTTTTTAGAGAAAATGAAGGTATTATTTAAATAATTGATACATTTGTCTACAAATTTCGATAATTATTTTATTTCTACTAACATCAAATATTGGTCATTAAAAGATATACATATATGTAGATATCTCTCTCAGAACTTTACAGTACAGATTTTTCTATAAAAATCAGATCATAAATTTGTACTTTAAAACATTTTTTTCAACATGCAAATATTTAGTTTCGTTGATCTAATCTAATATATTAGAAACGAAATATGGTACTATAGATAGATAAAAATCAGTTAAAGGGAACGTGTTAAAATTACGAGAAATTTTTATCGATTTTCGAAAAGCAACAGTTTAAGTCACGAACAAATGGGGGATGGAAATGAGAAGCAAAAGAAGTTTCGCATTCGTGATAGTTAAATGGACTTATTCTGCTCTACGGACAATCTTGGAAACTCTTTATTGTTCGTTTATTTGTCAATCTGAAAAATGCCGTTGCGGCCTGAAATTTCGTTTTCACGGTACTAGAACCCTACTAAAGAAATGAATGAGATGCGAGAAGAAGAAATGTGACCAGAATCTGCTAGATAAATATCGCAACAATGATAATCTCACGGTTTAAAAGCACGCTGTACCGACAGACAGTTCTTTGTTCATTTTTAAGCTTGCTGACAAGTTTTCGGCAGTTTCCTCTTACTTTCTTTTCTCCTCGGGCAATGTCGAGGTAAGTAGATTTGACGTTGAGTGGCGGAAAATTGTCCGCGTAGAAATCGAAATGATTCTAGTCGTAGGTTAAACGACTCGTAAAGAAATTTCTAACAAAACCACCTTCATAGCCTTAGTATTGATAGTCTGTAACGATTTAATCTATTATAGTATTTTCGAAAGTTATCTTGATCCTCTTCAATGAAATTTACAAATTGTGGAAAAACAGTTACATATCTTTTTCTTTTTCTTTCTCTTCATTCAAATTATAGGCACAGTCTATTTAAAATAAACAAATATATTTATTTTATTATTTATTAATAATATGTATATTATTTACATATTATTATTTCTTATCTGAATTAATATTATTTATTTCGTCATAATAGAAATCACAGAAAAAGAAACAAGATTGTAACTTAAATTTTCGTTTAAAAGTTTCTTATCAATTGAAGTACGTTGAAAAGGTATGTTTCTTTCAATTTTTAAAGAAAAATTATCTAATAATTCAGATAAAAGTTGCAAAATTGTCAAATTCGATTTTTATTGTACACAAATTTTATTCCACATTTTATTACATTTTTTCTTTTTAATTGATTCATTTTATTATTACATTTTTTTATTGCCATTTAGCCATATTTTAAATTGCGAAATAAAAGTACTTCTTATCCGCAAGTAAGTATTGTATATCATAGTTTCTCCAGGTCCTGTATAGATGGCACAACATGTACCTTGATACGTATTTAAAAGCTTATTCCCAAAATAAGACATTATTGTCTTCTTTTTTTTCATTTTCTAGAATTCAAGTATTAGAAAGTAATGAAAAATTAATAAAACATTAATTTCTTTCAAATATTTAAAACATTTTCGTCTTACTAATTAAAGATAAAAAAAATGGGGTTAATTATGTGTAATTACGTTCTAATTTTAATTATTATAGATAACTGTAATAAAAGTAAGCTGTAGCTATATTGCAATGCTAGGAAGTAAAGTTAATTTTATATTGCAGACAAACAAAAAATCATTTTTGTCTTATGTCAGTAGATTTAAGAAATTTATATGGTATTTATATTCATAAATGTTTCTTTTGGAAATAAAACAGATGAAGGACAGTAAGAAACTTTATGTTTCTGGTAAAGGATTATTAATTTTATTTTTTATGATACGTACATATCGTCAACCAGCAATGAGATAAAGATATTAAACTGCTTTTAATATACTATAATTTTCTTATGAATTAATTATACATATCATATAGTAAAGATCAAAAGTGAAAAGTATATTTTTGTATAATTATCAAATAATTTCAGAATTTTTTAATCGTTTTACTACACGGTATCTAAAGTAAGTTATGCCTTTCCTTACTTTTTTTACTATTTTCAATTTTCATTATAATCATACTGCAAAGTAGCCATTATTATTATTTATGTATATAAATTAATTCTTTTTTTTAATTGAAGATTTATTTTTAAAAAGTCATAATAACTCCATTGAAGTAATTTTTATTATTATTATATTCTCGTGCCACTTTTTAAATACATAGAATTGCGGGAAAGTATCAAAATTTAAAATAGTAATTAAAAAACCGTAATACCAAAAGCATTTAATTAATTTATACACCTAATATTATTCGGTATTTTCCTAACTAATGACTACAAATAACTACAAATTAATGTTTTTCTTTGTACTATTAACAATCATTATTTTTCCCTGTAAATTCGTATCATAAAATGTAATTTTAAATAAGGTTCCATATCTTTGCTAGGTAATGTATCATCTTTTTTCCTTACAATGATACTGAAAAGCAGTTTTCTCGTATTTGCTATTCACAGTTAAACATTTGGAATTCAGTTCTTTTACCGCAAGAGACGACACGGTATAATAGGATTAAACCCGCAGGTGGTTAAAGGGAGATGTAATTATTCAAGAGCATGGAATAGCAAGTATTCTCTCCATGGTAGTATGATTTACGGTTGGCGGGATCGAACGACGGTAACTAGGATTTCCTGTGTACATGCATCTCTCTCGTTACACTATATGTATACCGCTTGTATACTTATTGTTTCACACGATCACGAATGAATCTGATAATCTTGTTTGCTATGCAACCAACACTGTACATATTTTATGCTGCATAAGGCTTTAACGTCGACAGTAACAAGAGATCTCTAGAGTCTTTTTAATTAATGTGTAATTTACTATTATACCGTTTATTTCTCACAAATTAGTTCACTAATTGGAACTGATGTTTTTATTTACTTATTACAAATGTTATTAGTTGGAAATATTTAGATTATCTTATTGGAGAGTTTGAAATTCCTTTAAAATTTAACTGGGTGTTAAACATTGGTGAAATTTTAAAAAGGCGTATCAAAACGAAGATAATTGCCTTTAATTAATTTATTTATTTGTTTATTCAATTACCTGTACATAGGTCTGAAATCTGTATATTAAAAATTAAGCCTCTAATTTATGAAATACCCAAGTAGATAAAAATTCTCGAAATTTGAAAATATTAGAATCTTAGAATTGTTAAATGTTAGAATTCGAGACTTTTTGAATTTTGGAATCTTTAAATCTTAGAATTGTGGAATTTTTGAATCTTTCAAAGGTGAGGGGGGCAGTCTACATTTTTGGAGGGGTCAGGGCACTATGGTCCCTGTCTAATTACGCCAGTCTTCTTGAATTTCCTGATTACGAATACTCGTTTTAGATACTTGAAATTAAAGTTAACCCTTTAACCATTCGGATGGCGGACCATAGAAAGAGCCCCAATTTTAATTCAATTTTGTATTTCATTTTCTAAATTTTAACATTATTCCTTTAAAAATTATTCTTCCAATATATGAAACTTTTTTATTGAAAAATTATACATTTAACTTTAAGTTAATACTCTCTTATATACATTTTATAAAGGGTCATGAATGACCCAGGTTTCGCTGTTCAAAGGTTAAAGGATGAAATCACCTTCCAAAGATAAATACCCTTGATGCTGTCTGTTTTTGATCCCTTAGATAAAAAGTTGTATAACAGGATAAAATTGGAGACGCAAAATTCATCTTTTTGTTTCACCCAACCTAATATCATAATACACTTGAAACAGATTAGATATCCAAATATGATCATCTTTAAGTGACACATAAAATTCATTTTGTTCCTTCAATTATCACATTGAAAAGTATCAAGAAACACCTGGGCATGGGAGGGAAGTAGCCACAGGAGGAAAAGAGAGGGATCCTTTGCTTACTTGGGATTAGCAATTAGTCGAGACGAAGGTGGTCACTGGATGTTTGTGGAGTGTTGAACCGACTATTAAAGAAAAGGATCGGTGAATTGATGATGGAGGAAAGGGGAGAGGAAAAGGGATTCGTAGTCGGCGCTTAGGTGGCCTTTGCCGGAGTTTCGGCAAGTCGGCGATTCTGGACACGATCTCGGTGGTCCTCCGTCTTTCTCCCTTTCGTGCCGGTTTGCCCTCCGTGAGATAATTTTTTTCCTCTTGCTCTCCGCCACGCTCGGAACGTCTCCAGGTTCGTTCTTCTTTCCTTTGCTCTTCCCGGATATCAATTATGTCCCTGTGGGCTGTGTATTGCCACGGGAGACCTACCGGTGTGTGTCTCGGCTCTCCACGAGGAGTTCGCCTCGTTATCCCTCGCCGTGGGCGTCGAAATCCCTGTGTAAGGTCTCTCAGGAGCTGCAGAGTGCAATTTAAGAAAATTCTCTCTCCTCTCCTTTCGCCTCCATTTTTGCCTCTACCGTTTCGTTCCTCTCGTTATAACCTTCACTTTGTTGCCCTCCCCCCCTCTTGTTCCTAAATCTCGACAATAAATCCTACTACTGTCGGTCTTCTGCCAGGGAACTTATTTACCGGAACCTTCACGACTTCGTCCCCTCTTTTTTCCCCCTGTCTCTTTTGGATACTCTTGCTTTCAGCCTCGCTGACATGACAACTGTATTGTCCCACTCGACCTTGCGGTTCTAAACATATGCTTTCATTGTGTTTACATATTTATTATTTTTAATTTCTACGAAATTATATATTAAACTTTGTTCTTTCCTATTGTGTACTGTACAACTGTAAAGGAGAATGTACCATGGTAAGAATTGTTGGCAATTGTTATTCTCGTATTAATTTTTAATTAACGCATTTTTAATCAAATTTAATGTGTTGCAAGTCGATTCGTGACGTTAAATAGTTTCAGGTAAATATAAAAATTTGTTTTTCATCTAAAAGATTGATGTTTAGATTGGAATAAACTAAAGAATGTTGACGTATAAGGTCACATATCAAAATCATGGACACATGACGTTGGCTGTCAAAAAGAGATTAAAACATTTCCAACAGTAGTTTTCAAATCGTATACCCAGTATATAGTGACATCTGGTGGAACCTAGTTGTACCATTCTTGCTTCAGAGTGGTTAAAATTCAAAGGGTTGAAGTAGATAGCATCCCCTAATCTGACAATGAGTTATTTAAAAATAAGGCGTATTTAATAATATATAAGAATTTAATTTCTAAATTTAATTTATATAAAATCTATTGAAGTAATGAAAAAGAAAAAAATGATTAAAATGATCATCTTCCCTGTAAAGAAAGATTACAAATATTCTGAACGCAATTTTATTTTGCATTTTTATTTATTTTCTTCAGAAGAATCAATACTCATTAAAACTCATTGTCAGTTTTAGATAATATTTATTGGAATAAATGTACCTTCCTTTTCAAAGAGAAGAAAGAATTTTTCCTCCTTGAAAAAGTGTGAAAAGAAGTTGGAACTTCAAATCATTTACATTTATATCAGATTTTCGACTTATTTCCAGGACTGTAAATACCACAAATTTTATACACTATTCCGTAATTTTGTTTGCATAAAAGGGTACTTTCGTAATCGAAAGCCCTTTTACAGACGCGAGGCAAACTTGTGCATGCTATTTTCAGGAAAATTCGTCTCTTTCAAATCGTACAGCATATTTTTATAGATGATCGTCTTTCGATTAATTGTTTTCTTCAATCCTTTAACAACGAAATCTAAATCAATGGTAATCAAAGATATTAGCTCAAAGTTAAACGTATAATTTTTAAACGAAAGAGTTTTATATATTGCAAGAATCATTTTTAGAAGAACCGTGTAAAATGTAGGAAATGAAAATATTTGAAATAGAAAAAGATTAAAATTGGAGCTCTCTCCATCGTCCACTGCCCGAGGATTAAACTTCGTGAGTCTATACATAGTTGTAAAATTGTTGAAAACGAAATGAATCGATAAACGAGTTTTTTTACTGAACGACGAAGCAATTGATCGTTTTGACAATTTTTATTTTACAGTTTTCCAAAAAAAATAAAATAGTGAATAAAAGGACAAATTAAAGTATCCCAATCAAGTTTAGCAATTTTTAGCGTTTGATTGGCTTGTTTAAACGTTTTCATTATTCTATCCAGTTTTATCGAGTGTACGTCAGCAGTAATTTTTTAACCTTTTGGTAGAAATTCAAAATAAACAATGCTCGTTATTGTTCACCATATGTGCCAAGAGTTTTGTTTGTCCTCCCAGTTTCATTCCCGCTTTTAAATTTTTTAAACCACCTTTGTACCGTCCATTCGCTCAGAGTATCTCACAGAAAGTTCTGCAAACGTTTTTGTCAGTTTTTGAAATTTTAATACGATGTTTATACTCATAGAGTTACAATTTTCAGCATAAACTATTTAAAGTGACTTTGGGCATGAAAAATATTTTACTCTAAAGTGACTCTTTCTACTAGACAATTATTAGATTAGACAATAAAAATAGAACTAAAAGCAAAAAGATATAAGAACATGAGGGTTGAACGCTTTCAATTTGTTTGTTATTTTTTGAGACATCTTTAATACATAGTAAGCATACAAAAAGTTAATTACATTGTTTAAGAAATTCTAATTTTGTGTCGGACCACTAACATTTTGTTATAAGTTTATTACTGTACTGGATGCAAATCTTTAACCCATCTTTTCTAATGATCAGTATTATTTTATTTGGAAAAGTTCATGGAATATAAAATAATTTTTCGTAACTATTACTGTTAAAACAGAAAACATTTTTAAAGCTGAAAATTTGTATTCGTTTTTTTAATTAAATTTCATAAGGGTGATAAGAAAAATATTGATTTATTCAAAATTGTAAGTACACATATGAGTTGAGCAGCATTTGTTCAATCCAGTACAAATTTTATTGCATTAATTCGGGTCTATATGACTCAAAATATATTAAGTTTTATGTACACTTCTTTTCAACCCTTATCTGGTGAATTGAAGTCTGATATACCCCAATTATTCGATATTATAGAATATAAACAATATCCCTTCATGACATTATCGTGACTCAAACTTAGAAAACATTACTAGCTTATTAACCTGAAGTTAAAGATATAATTTTTTAACAAAAGAGCTTCATATGTTGAAAGAATAATTGTTTAAAGCAACATTGTGATATCAAAAATCTGAAATACAAAATTAAATTAAATTAAAATTGGGCTCTCCATGGCTCGTCGTCCGAGGGTTAACCAAACGTTCGAATTAGGAAAATTTATAGAAAATATGCACAAATTTTCCAAAAATTATCGATACCTATGTTTAAATAAGCTCGAACATTTCGGAGAAATAGAATCACTATTAATTTCAATGAACATATTACAAACATCGCTAATTATCTACTAGAAGATATAACTTAAAATACAAGTAGACAAATAAAAAAACAATGCATCGGAGAAATTCTCCGAGGTTCCCAATAAAACATACGAGGAAGGTTTATTCTAATGTATCACATTTTTGGACGAACGTCGCAGTTTGGAATGCATTTTCCAGCGAAGCTTAAAACGTCCGGCGCGACGTTATTAAGTGTAACCAAGCAACAGTGTTATTATCCATTCTGAAAATTCATCCGGCTGAAAAGGGTCCGGAACCCTTTGTTCCATTCCTGTTCTACCGAAGGAACAGCGAAGAAGAATTCCGCGTGAGGCGGTGCCGACCTACGACCCCATTATGCACAGCCCGGACAGGGCGCGTGATTCATAATATTAGATTCGAGTCGGGGCCGAATAATGTAAATGCCACGTAGAAGGGCCGTATATACGTGAGGGGTTGGGGGGGGGGGGGGCTTCGTTGGAACAACCGCAGGGGCGTCACGTTGGCGGCGGATGTAACGATGCGGCGACAACGATGAGGACGACGCCATCGGCAGAAACCCTGCAGCCACCTACACCCACGTCGGACCCTTAAATCTCCATTCTCAGGCGCACCTCGATCCCTTTGAGCCTTCACCGTGTCCCCTTCTACCCCCTCCCTGCTTCTAGCCCCGTGATCGTACCTTCAGCATCGTGTCGTCTCGTGTTCGCCTATACGCCGTGTTCTATCCGTTCGTGATTTAAACTGTGAATACTTTTGCTTCATTTATAAGCCTTTGTCTGTTCGAGCGTGACAGAGCAGGATATTATTGATGAGCCGTTGTTGATTTTCGGAATACCGAGAATAAGATTGTTCGTTTGATGGAAATTTCAATTTTGTTAATGAACACCCTGTGTAAACTGCTTTCGAGTTGCATTAGCAGCTTTCTATGTATGTATTCCTGGATGAGTACTAATTATAATTACTATAATTCGGAAGTAATTATAATTGTGACTGTATTTGAATTACAGTGGGATCTGGCTATTATTGTTATTATGATCAGTTGGTTCTAAAATGTTTTATATAAAATTATTTTAGAGTAATTCGTCTTTTTAACAAAAGACAGATTGTTTCAAATATTCTTCTGACATATGGTAAATGTCGACTAGAAAGAAGATATTTAAAAATAGGAAATCAATTATTTATTCGAATAAATTATTGAAATAATTAAAATGATTAGTAATTGAAAATTAAATTAGTTATTTGAAATAAAAGCTTATTTCAATTAAGAATGTTTTTAGATTTAAAATTATTCACTATTTTCAAATAATTTGGTTCTATTCGAAGTTTTTATTCAAAGATCTATAAATAAATTTTCATTCAAAGAAAAAATCATTTCTTAATTTTAAATATTTTCATTTTATTCAAAATACATGTGTATCAGAAGATTATTTGAAATAATCCCCAACTCTGATAAAAAATAAACAGTTTAATAAGTAATAATTAAAATGTTTATATTTGTACTCCTCTAAAATTTTAGATTAATACATTTTTTTTTTAAGTTTATAAAATTGCAGCATTAGCTCTTTTATTTTTTGTAACAGTACAGAATTTATTTAACTATATTGTACCCTTAACAAGTGCGATGAATTGTAAGGAGAGTATGCTAGTACGATTCCTAAAAAGTTTCCCAGTTTATGATTTAGTTTAGAATGCAGTAATTTAGCTGAAACTGGAAAGGCAGAAATGGAAATTTGAAATCGGCTAGCTGGAAACTGTCTGGCGAATTCGTAAAGAAATTTGCAAGGGAAAATTTTCATTGTCAGCTATCTCTGACTTGCAAAGAACATTAAAACAGGGATATTAAATACAATAGCCGAAAAAGGTATTCATGTAACGTGGACTGTTCTTTTAATTGTCGATAACTTTTCAAATATTATTTCAGACTAAATTAATCCAGACTAAAAATCATTTACATCGGAACATTTTATTTGAATTTTATTTAATTTATAATTCTTTCTATTCAGGCGACAAGAAAACGTTTTTCACTAAATACAAAGGCATGCAAGAACAGTGCATATAATTCTTTTTTAAAAGTTTTTCTTTAGAAATAAACATGCTGTTCAAAAATATAGCGTGGCTTGTACGAATGGACGGTATACATACGTGATTTATGATGAACAGAATTTGACTAATTGTCAAACAAAATTTTAACAACAGAATATTAAATAAATTTACGTTGTCTACCGTCCGACGTAGGATTTATTTATTTGATTTATACGTAAATAAAAAATCATTATTTTTACAAGAAAATGAATTTATTTATTTTATAAAATCCTGCGCTGGACAAAGTGAAAGCGAAATTTATTCAATATCTCAGCTATGTGTTTATAAATCACGTCCACCAGCGTGTTTCTTTTTTTTTTTAATATTGGCTGCATGTAAATTTATCTTTTGAAGGGTCAATTTTTTGTCACTTTTCAAATTTCGTTACTTCAAAATCTTGTGATTTTCTATTAAGAATTCGATATAATATATTTCGAGATCTTTTACCAGTTTTTAATCTTCATTTCAAGTTATCAAAATGAAATACTTTGTAATTATTATAAGGCAGTTTCAAAATATCAAAGTCTGTTATAGTTTAACCCTAAAAAAACTGAGAAAGGAACTCGTCGAATCCATCAGTTAGAAAATCATGAAAATATATAAATTAAACCTGATGTAAGACACTGCTGTAGGGCAAATAAATAATAAATGAAATATGGAAAATTCACAGCCTTTGAGCTTTAGTAAGTTTGAGCTTAATTAAAGTGATCTAACATTCTATTATTCCAAAATTGTAAAATCCTTAAGTTTTCAAATTCTAATATTCTACTACTCTGAGATTCTAATGTTTTAAGATCCTCTCTTAAAGTTTAGCAAAATCTGGGATTCCACCCCAGAAGAAAATCTTAGTTACGCTAATGTTAATAATATCTATACATTAGCCCTCGAACGGCGGACCATGGAAAGAGCTCCAAATTTCCTATAATATTATTTTTATTTTCTAAATTTTGCATTGTTTTTCTAAAAATTATTCTTCCAATATATGAAACTTTTTCATTTAAAAATTGTAAGTACTGTAAATTTGGGTTTCGATTGACCCAGATTCCGCAGTTCAAGGGTTAGGGGGGGGCATAACTGAGGTGCACCACAGTAAATAGTCGGAAAATAAGGATATTTTTTAGAATTTTTTTAAAGTTTAAATTATAAGTATTGAAGAAGATATAAAAAATGTTTCTAATAGTTCTGGTAATGTTGTGCCGCCTCTATGAAAACGTTGTCGTGACGTTGACAACAAATTGGCCTTACGCTCTATCTGACATAAAGAAATAAAAAAACTTTAGAAACTCCGTATGATTGGCTATTACAGCACGTGGAAAAATTGAAAAATTTGGAAAAATAAAATACTGAAATTTTGCTAGTTTTTCGTGTGAAAAAAGTTAAATCATTTTTATCAATCAAAAAACAGCTACGTACTGTAATAGAAAAAGTTTTTTTTTACAAAATACAACTTTCATGACGTCGATTGGATTGTTAGATTTTTTTATTTGATGTTAACGTGGTCGAAAAATGTCATTTCCAGAAAAACCAGCACTTGAAAATAAGCAATTAATTCACTATATCTCCGATAATTTTTTGAATTTTCTTCTAGCACTGTATAGACGTGTTCTTGGGATGTGTACCTATCGAAATATATGGAAAAAAATCGATTTTTCCGACCATTTACCGTGTACGACCCCCTTAATAATCTTACCTATTAAAGATAGATTTTTTTAGATAGATAATATCTGATAGACAACTTCTGGGGTGGAATCCCAGATGTTGCTAGACTTTAAGAGAGGATCTTAAAATTGTAGAATCTCAGAGTAGTAGAATATTAGAATTTGAAAACTTAAGGATTTTACAATTTTAGAATAATAGAATGTTAGAGCACAAAATCTTTTAATTTTAGATAGATAATTTCCTTATGAATGAACTACTTTGACCAAAGTATAAAGTGGTAGATATAAATACTTGTCAGCAATCTGTAAAGAGTTAATAACAGATACACTACCGTCCAAAAGTTTGGAAAGAAAGGGATTTAAATAAATAATTTAACTGCATTGCATAATATAAAATATATACTTCACCTATATAGTAATATAGAAGAGAACAGCATTAGAATTAAGCAAAAAAATACAATGTAGGATCAATTATCTCGACTTTTTAATTATTTTTTAAAACAATTCAAATGTTTCCAAACTTTTTGGCAGTAGTGTTTGTCGTCGAAGTTATGTATCATGATTGATAACATTTCCCACGAAATTCTTTGAATTCAACGATGTCCAGATTAGTTACGATCAGTTAACTAATTGTCCAGATTCGTACAGTTCCTAAGCAAACATTCACCCTAGGCGAAGGGTGCAGGAACAAGGTTCCCCTATTAGAGACAATTGACTCTTGGGTTCCTGTTAAAAGCATTTTTAAATACACGATGTTATCTGTGTCGATTGAAAATTTCATGGTCGTTGACTTTCTTCTCGTCTTTGTTTTTCACAGAGGTGGTCGTACCATGCCGACCTTTAGGCGAGGTATAAAAAAAGGAACAAGTGAAACGTTTCGCCTCGCGTGTATCCTAGGAGCCGAGTGGACCGTGAAATTAAGAAAAGATATCTTGGCCATCGTTACGTTTCTTATTTTCTTCTTATCATTCTCTCCATCGGCTTTTGTCGAACTTCATTTGGCCCGGCTTAAAAGACTAAACGACTTCTAATTAAGGGACAGTCGAAACAAAACATGCCCAATCTTGAAAACATTTAAGATAAAGGAATCTCGATCTGTCCAGTTGCATACCAGTTTCTCGAGAGAAGGGTTCGATAAGATAACGCTTCGTTCTTGCTGTTTATTTCATTCGTTTATTCATTATTCATTAGAACACTCGTTAATTTTGTTTTAGAAAAATTATCTATCTTGCAGTTTCATAGTTGCATGTGTTATTATTTTTAGTACCTTTGTTCAGCTTTGAAAATGAAATATATGTTGGATTATCCATGTATTCAATGATTAATACTAAATTACAGTTAATTTGTTTAAATTACATACAGTATAACGACTAAAAATTATTAATACAACTTTTAGATTTCAATTTTGTATAATTAGTTAATTATTGATTGTAGTGTTGTGATGATAAATGAAATTTAAACACGATTTATTAATCTAGTATTGTTTATTATATTCTATATACATATGTATATGTTATTGAACACTGTTTAAAATTTTTGATATTTTGTCAAGCATTTGATTTTTTACTTTTGACTAACAATCAATCAGAAATCTATCTCTTTTGTCAAATTGGCAATTCACATTTTGTATTCTTGCCTCGAGAAGTGCTGCCACCTTACGGGTGGTTAATACACTCTACATTCCGCACTATACAGTGACTCATGTAAGTGTCATTACTTTTCAAGACTTTCTATTAATTTTATAAAAAATTGACTGTGACAAAAATGAAACTTTAACCTTTATCGAAAACTCTAATCGAAGTTTAACCTTTAATTGCGGGGGGGGGGGGTCTAGGAGCATTAGAGAAACTTAAATTACACTTTGGACTCTCCTCATGGTCCGCCGTTTGGAGGTTCATAGCCGAATTAGGTTTTTTTGGAAATAGAAGTTCTAAAATATTCCATCAGAACTAATAATATTTTGTTGTTACGATTGTTCAATTAGTATTTGCATTTCACCGTACCAGTTAAGTGTTAAATCTGCATAACTTTAGTAAATCAGAATTTTTTTAGATGTTATAGGTGTTTTAGTGTCTAAATATTAATGTAACTTCAAAAATTAAGTAACTTCAATTATTGAGGCTCTAAAATATTAAAGTAACTTCAAAATTAGGATAATTATCCTTTTATCCCTTTAACAATCGGCGTACATTTGGGAAAAAAGTACCTGAATAATTTTTGTGATATGAAATAAAAAAATTTGTAATCGGTCATTTTGATGGATCTGAGTGTTTCAGTTTTAAACCTATAATCAGTATAGCATGGCAATCAGCGTAACGTGGCTGTTCAGCGTGCAATTCGTTTGAAAAGTACGGTTAAATCGATTTTAACCGGTCGATTGGTAATAGGAAATTGTAAGTAATAAGGACTGCGAAGGAAGAGAGAACCAAGCCATCTGTTGTCGGCGCGGTCTACGACAAAACAAACAGCTCGCCGATTACCGGGTGATTTTGGGTCCGCTCAACATAATTTGGAGCGGCGAAGAGGACAAAGGCGGCTCGCCTCTTCCACGCTTTTACCGTCGTTAAACTTCACGAGGAGAAGGGCGAGGCCTGTAGCTACCCACTTTTCTCTTTTCCTCCTCGTTTAGTGTCTCTATTTACGCCCCCTAATAGACTACTTCTTTTTATAATCTCAAAATCAAACTTCGGCTAATTAAAAAATTCAGGCACTGTATAATAACTATTAAAATAAAATTGTTAAGAAATGTTTGAAAACATCTGGTAATATTGGTAATGTGAGGAAAGTGAAATAGAAAATTAAATAAAAATTAGGGATCTCTTTACAGTCCACTGTTCAAGGATTAATGCAGAGCCAAAATTAGTGTAATTTATTTTATATGCTGAACTGTGCTGAATTTTTAGTAATTTAAATATAATTATTGGATCTGCATAACTCAAGCCATTTTCTAGTTTGGAAATTTTAATGAATCTATCAACTTGTTTTAACTGTAATTGAAGTAGAAACTATTTAATGAAGTTTAATTATTGGAGTAAATTCAGAATGATACTTCATATATTATATATTTTTGATAATTAAAATAAAATTATTGGACCTGTACCTACAACTCAAGCCACTTTTTAATTAGGAAATTTTACTTAATCTATCAACTTGCTTTAATTTAAATTGGAGTTAGAAATTTATTAATGAAATTTGATCGTTGCAGTAAATTTAGAATGATATTCAAAAAATTAGTCATTCCCTTGTTGGTTTACTATAAACAAGTATTCTGTACTTTAAAAAAGTACAATTCCATTTCAGATACTATTGTTACCCTCATTAACCCTCGAATGGCGGACCATGAAGAGAGCCTCAATGTTAATTTAATTTTGCATTTCATATTATTTTCATTTTCTAAATTGTACACTGTTCCTTTAAACATATGAAACCCTTTCATTTAAAAATTATACAATCAACTTAAGGATAATACCTTTGTATACCAATGTTTTGAAAGTTTGGGTCTCGATTGACCCAGACTCCGCTGTTCAAGGGTTAAACCGAAGAAAGTACCTGAAGTATGTGTACAGAATAACTTAGTTACCCTATTTCTAGTTTCATTATTTCGAACTCATACTTTCCTTTAACTCGTAAATTTAATAAGCTCGTTTCCCCTTGCATTACAAGTTATACGACACCGAGTATACTCCTAAGGGATTCGAAGTGATCACTACTCGATAGCCATTTATAAATCATTATAAGCAGGTCGAGGGACCGTACGCAAGAAGATTTAGGATCTACGGTTGGGGGACAGTAGAGGCACCAGTACCACCCATTGTGCTACCGGGGGCTGATTTGTCGCGTTACTAAAGTAGCCATGTCCTTCAGCTTGGAAAATCAGTTTAACTTATTTCGAATCACGAATCGTCCATTATGGCTTCATAGAAGAGCCGGACTGACCGTCAAACGTAGGGACAATCGCATTTGCGGAGGTTAGTTTGTAAATTTATGTTTTTAACGGATCGTTGAATGGTTACGGGACGAGAACTAGCCGTACCATTTAAGTGGGGGGTCGTACACGAGGCTGAAGGACTACCTACTGTCGTTTTTAGTCGTTTGTCGTGGCCCTTCGTGCCGACCCGAATAAAGGTGCAAAAACGTGCAGAAGCAAGAAGATCGACGGAGCACCTGAACACGGATAAGATTCAGGGTGGAACGGATGGATGTGTATAAGCGTGGGCCTTCGGTCGACCAAAGGGCGGTGTGGAAATCGTGAGAATTGCCAGAATGCCATGCGTGCCCGTCGCCAGCTTTCAGGGATTACCCGGCTTTCGAACGCTGCAGGGAATCTGCAATCTATATACACACCTTCTCTCTATTGAGACGTACGGAGGTGCTAGAATGTACCTGTTTGCTATTTTCGAAAACTTATGACTCCGCCTACCGTTTCGTTTCATTCCGTCACGTCCATCAGGAGATTTAAGGTGGAAAAAGAAACATAAATTACCGTTCGAACTGTTTTCATTTAGTTTCTCAATATTGAAGTTTATTGCTAGTATTCCTGCGGTAAGTTATTGGGATTTAAAAGAGATTTTTTTGAGAAGTAAAAATAAAGTGACGGAGTAGATTTTGTCAGTTGAACATTTTTTTAGAAAATTATTATTTATTTATTAACACTTAATTTGTTTGTAATTATGCAATTGTATCAGCTTGAGAGATAATTCATTTTTTAATTTTAGTATATTTAGCTTGTCAATTGTAATATTTATTTTTCAAAATATTAATTAACATTGTTAAATAATTTTTTTTGTAGATGTACTGTTAATATTTTTAATTGGAGATCTTTAAATAAAATGTAAAACATAGATGTATAAAAATATTTTTATAAATTTATCCAAATGTGAATCAGAAGACGTAGTAATTAACAAACTAAAGGCAATAAAGTTGCAATATTAATTATTTCTTAAGTTGAAATAGTTGCAAAATTATTTACAGGTCAAGTGTTCTATTTCGTGTTAATATGAGTAATAATTTTCTGGGAAAACAGTATTATTGCTTCACTTCTGCTTCTCACTGTAATTAGTATTATTATAACATCAACAATTAATCCTTAAACAGCAGAACCTTTATTAATTTAAAATTAAATGTGTAATTTTTAAAGGAGAGAATTATATATATTGGCAGATGAATTTTTAAAGAATAAATTTAAATTATAATTGTGGCTCTCTCAATGATCCGCTGTCCGAGTTTATTGTAGATTCTTTGATGACCATATTTTATATTATTTTCAATGAAATATGTTCAATTTATTTCAATATTAAAATGTTAACAGGAGAGTGAAATGAAAAATAAAATTATTGTGTCAGTTTTGGGTACACAGTTTCAGTAACCGTTTCAAACGTGCCAATTATTCATTTTTGCTATCATTTTACAATATATTTCATAATTGAAGATTTTTAATTAAAATAATTATTTCATTTTATTCTTCTACGTTAATAAGTCAACTTTAATATTCTTTGTGCAAAAATCAAACTCATTATTTTATATCATTGATGGGTATGAAATATTTCATTGTAAAATTAATTTTTAATAATTCCTGCTTTTAAAAAAAAATGTGATATATGTTTAAACAAAATAATTTTTATACATCTCTTTACATTTTCTTAAGAATTGAAATTATTTTATTTTTAGCAATGCGAAATTTTGATTTTACAAAAATTAAACTATAAAATGATTTCCCTTTAAAGCGTGCCGCAATCAAAGGGTTAAAATACGTATGGTGGCTTATTTCGTGGTCAAAACTCGTCGAAAAAACAGCTGATCGTGGGCAAGGTGTGTACCCATTGTCGTCGTCTGCTTTTCTTACCCCGTCTTTCACCCACGTTCGCTTTGAAAAATTTTCGGCAGGAAAACCCTTTTGTCAACTACGAACTGCATACACCGCGTAAACAGCTGCGAATGCCATTTCAATAACAACTAGCTAGACGTTCGGATAGGGTTTTGGTCCTGGCTCGCTTTCGAATATTCGTTTGATCGAGCGACGAAACCGCTCGGAGAATAAATTTTCCACTCTTTCACATTTCTCCCTCGTTTTCTCTATTTTCCCTGCCATCGTTTGTCCTTATAGCCTGTGACTCGCACAGCTGTTTCGCGAATCTGTACAAACGCCCTCCAAGTTCTACGCATTTTTACTTTGGCGAGGATTACATCGGAGACTTTCCTTACAACAAATATTTTAATAGTATTGTTTCGTTTACAGAAATATTTTATATAGATTCTTTTAACCCTTTTGCCTCGACACTTTATGCGACCAATAAAAATTTCATTATATACAGGGTGTTCAAAAACTCCCTGAAGATCTCTATACCCTTGGATAGATCACGGAAAATCGAAGCGAAAACTTCTGTAGCATTTTTCGATGGGATCACTAGTTTAACCACATTTCGTTGTTGAAAATTGAAAAATTGACCAATCAACCTTCCCTACTTGATAATCGATTCTGGTCGTGGGTTATTTCGGTCGACTCCGGATTCCTGAAATTTGGAAAAAATTTTATCCCTCTGAGCCAATCAAAATAATTCCTGACCTGATCCAGTTTACAGGTACCCGAGATTTTCGAGTTATCGCATATCTGTAGGCATTTTCGAAACCCAACCCGAGCCTAGATAACACAAACCAAAATTAATAATTAATATATTAATTAATAAGCTTACGCTATGTAAAGTGTTAAGTAATCTTTGAAAAAGAAACATAAAGAAAATTGCAGCTCTAAATATGTCAGAACACGGTTTTGGTAATTAAGTCCATGTTTCGACGAGATCATCCATTGTTCATCGTGATCCTCGCGGGAAACTTGTATGAAAAATATTGCAAGGGGCAGCTAGAGTGCAACCCTTGCAGTCCAGGTGGTTTCGCTACTGTCTGTAACGAGATACCGGGGTAGGTTCGAGGAGGATAGAAAACATCGAAGAAAAAAGGAAAGGGGAAGAGAAGAAAGCTGCTACGAAAGAACGCAACCAGCCTGTTCTTTGGCACCCTCGCCAGATGTTCCTCTCGTTTCAGCTAGCAAGAACGGACAAGTTTACACTTACATTAGTATCCTCGGTCAGGAATGTAGGGAGAACATTTCACCGGTGAATTCGCCTGCTGTATGCGCCTTTCCTCTTCCAGGATAAATGAAAGATACTTTAGAAGCGATTACCAACTTTCCCGACTGCGCCCGCCATTGGATGCCTCGAATGAAGTTTCCTTTTTTAATTAGTTCAAAGCCTACGTGTAGACTCGCGCACGCTGACCGTATCGCGAATGATAATTAACCGATTGAAGAGAACTTTCATTATTCGATTGTGATGTATAAAGATGAAACGTTGTCTTCGTTCCTCAATCACGCGATATTTATTAAACCTGATTCATTTGGAAATGAAATACAGTTAAAATACCAAATTATTCCAGTTAATTATACTAGTTTTTGCTTAAAATTAAAAATGATATGTGTACTGAATGCGTACTCATTCGATCCAGTTGCTTAACCTTCAGATGGCGGACCATGGAGAGAGCCACAATTTTTTAAATTTAATTTTGTATTTGATATTATTTTCATCTTCTAAATTTCTCACTATTCCTTTAAAAACTATACATTTAACTTTAAGTTAATATCCTTCTACACGTTTTATGAGTTTGGGTCAAGAATGACCCACGCTTCGCTGTTTAAGAGTTAATGAATAATAAACAGTTTAAGGTATTCTGGTATATTTTAAAATAACTTTCCAGGGCGACTTCGTATGAAAAAATGTTCTATACATTTCTTGTTCGTATTGAAATTACATACAAAATGAGATGTAGTAGCTCATGATTGGTGAAATTAATAAAAAACATTCCATATAATTCTGATACTATATGTTATAAGTACCTGGGAGTGAAGAATTTATTACTGGCTGTTTCTCAAATGAAAATTAAATTAATGAGCGGTTTTTAAATAGCACTGTATATTCTTCGATTCATATTTTTACCACGTTCTGTCCGGCTTGAGTATATCTACTCAACAGATCCGATTCGAACGTGTAAAACTACACGAAAAAATCAATCGAGTGATACTTTTATGTATTTTTTTAATTATTTGTTCATAGAATAATTTTTTATTCGTGGAGCACAGTTCAGAGATTGATTATTTAAATATAAATGTAATGTATGAAATATATGCAAATTAGATAATACTGAAAATAAAAAAGAACAATGGAGAGGAGTTATAATACTTAGGAATACCAAAAGTTAAAACTTTCTCTACAATAAAATGTAAACTGATAGCATTACTTTTTGTTATATTAGTTTTACACAGTAGTGATCGGACTCTCAACTAAGTTGGCGGATGGTTCCACAACAAAAATATCCTGACGAGGGTCCAGTTGAGTGTTTTAAACTCTATTAGAACTGCCAGCTGAGACCCGAAGCTTGGAAAAGTTGTTTTAGCACCTCTTAATTTGGAAACACCCACTTTTTTCACCTCTTCGACCCGGATGCACTAATGTATCAGGGTTGTGCATTAATTGCTTTGAAATTAGAAAAGTACAAATGATAAATAAAAATACCGAGATTATTTCCCAAATTGCGTTATATTAATTAATTTGAAATACTTGTTTGATTATACAAGTACATGCAATATTTTTCAACACGAGCTTGAAATAGTTATATGTTTGAATTGAACATTTTTTTCATTAGACACGCAATTGAATGTTTCAGTATTATTTCATTAGTCATGATTTTATATCATTCAATTTGATACAAAAATGAAATTCTTTGTATCAACTTATTTTTCTATTTTTTATTCTTCTGTTTTTCTATTTTCTTATCATTATTTCTCTATTTTTCTTTTGTTGTATTATTTTCTTCCATTTTCCTATTATTATTTTTCCATTTTTCTATTGCAGTATTATTATTTTTCCGTTCTTCTACTTTTCAACTATTATTCTTTTATTTTATTTTCCATGAAATATTTTCTGTTTTTCTATTATATTATTTTTCTATTTCTCTACTGTTTCTCTTACAAAAATTATTATTTCAATTAATTATTCAAATCCGTACATTTCAAATAAATATTCAAATATCTAAAAGTACTTGAATTACAGGTATAAGAATCCAACTCTGATAATAGATCTGTTTGATATTTTAATTTTCAACTCGGAGATATTAACTGAGTCACCATTTTAACGAACGTCCTTGCGGTTCACGGAGAAATCGCGGAGACAGTAAAAATAGGGGAGTGGAAAAGGTTTCACGTAGCTTTGTCTTTGAGGCACCGAGGTGGTCGATGATAGTACCTCGTGGAGATTCGTGATTGCGTTCGTTTTGCTCGAATTACCCTGTAGACGAGTAAAGCTTCGAATACCACAGACTGGCTCGACCGAATAAAGCACTCGAACAAACAATACGGCTTCCCCCAGATGCTTCCGGTCTCTTATTTCACCGGATAGCTGCGTGAACACGTGCCCCGTTTCCTCCTCTTCTTTCTTCTTCCGTTAAAGGGCGAGTCATTTCCCCTCCTCTTTGCCATTCCTTCAATGTATTCGATAATTTGATAGCAAGGATCAGTGCAGAGAAAATTTGCGTTCCTTTCTTCTGTCTTCTGGTACACTTCCGTAATATCTGATTTTCTCCTTCGATAAATTTTAGAAATATTACCAGTGACGTTATTTTGCCACACAGGGTTAATCCACAAAAATTTGAAAATTGATATTTCAATACAACTTTTTTGTTAAATCAACAAAGAATTGTTTCATTTTTCTAATTGAAAATATTTGTACTGAATACTCGAAATTATGCATAATGAAAATAATAAATATTTGTTTAAAAAAATTAGTACTTAATAAAATTTTTAACAGCTGCAGCTTGGAAGTTAACGTGTTACAAGATTTGTGGGATCGCTGCGATCCCCATAATCCAAAGAAAGGTTAATTATCGCTTTTACCTTCTTAGTTGTTTTATGATTCAGTTCTTCTTATAGAGTTACTTAATTTATGTATGTAAAAAATGGTACTTTTATACGATTAACCCTTGAATAGCAGGGTCTAGGTCAATCGAGACCCAAACTTACAAACCATGTACAAAGATATTAACCTGAAGTTAAATGTGTAATTTATAAACAAAAGGGTTTCATATATTGGAAAAATAATTTTTAGAAGAACAGATAAAATTGAGAAAATGGAAGTAATATGAAACAGAAAATTAAATTAAAATTAGGGTTCTGTCCAGGGTCCGCCGTACGAGGGTTAAAAATGATGTTGATCCAAGAAACACGATTACTTGTAGGACAAAGTTAATTTGTCTTACTAAAATTTTATACTATGTATACCTAATTTTTAAATAATAGGTTCTATGAAAAATTATTGTATAGTTTTTAAATGAGCATTACACTGTAATTGTAAGATTGGAAAATCAACTATTTCTTTTTCTTTTTTTAATAGAATTTCATATTTCCTTACATAAAAATATAGAAAAATATTAAATTTTCAATAGAAATGTTTCAACTTATATTTTTATAAATACCTAGAACTAAAAACCTTAAAAATATCGTTATTAAAAAAAATGGGATGCAAAATTTGTAATTAAATGACTTATGTGTAACTGTCTATAATAACTTCCTAATCATGATCTAAAAAAATAATTAGTACATTTTTAATTTCTTAGAATCTGTAGAATATTATGAATCAGTACAAAATTTTCCTGTTTTTGACATCGTTCTTTCTGAAATATTCCCATCTGAAAACAAAATTGATATGCTGTGTTAGGTGCTGTTTGAAATTATATTTTACACGGTGTCATCTAACTGATGGTACAACCAGATAGGAACTGATTCTGTACCAAAAAATAAGTCGAAAATATATTATAAAATTTATTCATTTGAAACTTAATTTTCGAGAAAATCGAATTTAAAAATCTGTTCGGTACACATATCTACATTTAATCAAGTTTCAACTCAACGAACTTTACTGTAGATCGTCTTTGTTCGTGTTAATGAACGTTCTTAATATTTTTATACCATTTCAGATAAATTGAGAATGTGCTTACTATTCAGGAATTTTATCCATGAAATCCGTTGAGTTGAAACTTGACCAAATGTACATACGTGTACCGAGTAGATTTTCAAATTCGATTTCCTCGGAAACGAAGTCTGAAATGAAAAAATTTAATGTTATATTTTTTGATGTATGTAGAATCAACTCCTGACCGGTTATACCATCAGTTACATGACACCTTGTATGTACATATTGTATTTGAAAACTGAATCATACCTTTGTTTGTTATCCGTAATAAATTCATATCTTAAGAGGTTAAATTTCACGTTTGGCAATGGTATTATTGCAAACCGTCCTTGTGAACCGGGGGCGATGCAGCTATGTATACAGCAAGGAAACGTTGGACCACCTGGAGGATGTTGTCGCGTGCCATTAGGAGTTTCGTTGGCAAACGTTTAACGAAGATATCCTGGAACCACGTGTCAGGGATGTAGTTCTGTATATAGTAATAAAAGCTCCTTTAACGTTTCTAGAGCCACTCGATCCTCCCCCGCCTTAGTACTTATACACGAGGGTATAGGAACGGTGCGCTCTTTCTTGGTGGGTTCAGTTTGCGTTTCCTGCGGGGCACGCGACTCGATGTCCAGCTGCTTCCTGTCTGCTGTTTCTCCGCCTTCCTCTTCCCGTTTTATCGACCAACGCGACATTCTTCTTTTCTCGTAACCGACTTTGTCCTCCTACAATACGCGATAAAAAGATAATATACTCCCTGACGATACAACGCAATTTGAGAAATACTGTTCGTAAAGTAGTTTCATTTTTTATTTCAAATACTATTTTGCCGAACACTGTATATGGTAATTATTATATTATAATTACTATATTACATAATATCATAAATATGCAATTATACAATAAACAATTATCCAAATACAATTGTATAATATACAATTACACAGTATACAATTATACAACATACAATAAACAATATCCAATCATACAGTATACAATCATGCAATATACAATTATGCAATATGCAATTATACAATGTATAATTATACAATATACAATTGTACAATATACCGTTGTACAATATACATGTATACAATATACATTTATACAATGTACCATTATACAATGTACAATTATGCAATATACAATTGTACATCTTAGAATTATACAAATTACAATTATACAATATACAATTATAAAATATACAATTATGCAAATCGCAATAATACAATTTACAATTATACAATTTGCAGTTATTCAATATACGACTATGCAGTATACAATTATTCAATGTACAATTATTCAATATACAATTATACAATATACAATTATACAATATAGAATTATTCAATATACAATTATAGAATATACAATTATACAATTTACAACTATTGAATACACAATTATTAAATGTACGATTATGGAATGTACAATTATTGTATACACCATTATCCAATATAGAATTATACAATATTGTACGCGTTTCGTACATGATTCTATCTCGGTTGACAACTCACGATTTCGTCGTAACCCGATGAGTCAAAATGTAATCGTCGTTACACCATCTAATCACCGATTCGAACCGTTACGGTATCACAGACAGCAACCAACATTTCTTTATCTCGAGTTCCGGGTACATCAAATTAATTCAAGTGTATTGCACCGCGATACATAGTGATACGCGTAATTGTTTAATTAGAGACACGTTGGGTACCAGATATATTTAATACACAATCGATGACCTCAGCTGTGTCGTTATTCTTCTCCTCGAAGCCCACGTCTTTGAAACTACGGAATCCAGTCAGTAATTTCCAATTCACCAATATACAGCCTCAAACATTTGGTCCTTCAAGCCGGATTGGGATCGAGGATAAACCGGTAATCGTCAACCTGAAACCGACACTTTAACTCATTAACGGCCATGAGTAACGTTGAAGAAATGCTGCACAAGCAAACGCAGACGTTACGGTCAATTGATTGTGCGCTTATCAATTTCGAAAAGCTTGGTCAAGCTAAACTGACTGCAGCAATCGCTCAAAACCGGATGGCGATGTTAAAAGAGGCGCGCATCCAAAGCCAAGAGCTGGATGCGAGGATCGCAGCCGTACTTCGTCGAGAACCGAGTAGCAGTAAAAAGGGATAGGTTTCTGAATGGCCCCACTAAAATTGAGAACTCAGGTTCGGTATATAACCTAAATTGACTACCAGAAACCGATTAAAATTGGTTTCAGAGCTGGATGTCTTACCGTTTTTGAGATATCGTGGTAAGAAATTTTTGTACAATTTTGGGACTACATATGCGCTATTCGATACTGAGCATGCGCCATTCAACGCTGCGCATGCGCTATTCAATACTGCGCATACACAGAACCTAACCTAATCTAAAGCACTAAATACTACTTAAAGCTCTCACATTTGAAGAAATGACGACTTTTCTATTTCGAGTCGAGGCTTGTCTTAATTCACGACCGCTAGGACCCGTATCCGACTGCATTAACGATTACCGAACATACCCCCGGATATTTTTTAATCGGAGCACCACTGGCAACTCCACCTGAGCCGAGCGTTCTAGAATTAGGAGACAACCTATTATCTCGTTGGGAACTACTGCAAAAAAGGAGCAAAACATTCTGAAAGGCATGGAGCAATGATTACTTGCATACGTTGCATCAACGACCAAAATGGAAGATGACGCCAAATCTCGCCAGAGTCGGTCAACTTATCCTGCTTCGCAACTCGAATCTTCCGCCTTGTCGATGGGAACTTGGCCGTATCATCAAGTGCCACCCAGGAGATGACGACCTCGTCCAAGTAATCAGCGTAAAAACGTCGTCTGGCGAATACAAGCGTCCTATTGCGAAACTCTGTTCCCTTCCTATCACAATAGATACTGAAAGCGAGAAATCGGCGACGTAAAAACAAAATGTGTAGTAGTCAGGGCTACCAACATTCGTGCCTCAAATACTTATCGGTATTCATTCTTAGTTCTTAATTATTCTATATTTCTTTATATTTCTTTATTCTTTATTATTCTATATTTCGCATAAGTTAGCTAGTAATTAGAAATTAAACTGTACTTACAAATGCTGCGACACAACCGTTTTGCACTCCGATCATAAGCGCTTTCCACGTCAATGTATTACGCTCCTCCATTTGAATGAAGTCATTCAAAGGTGGGCGGTGTATACGCGCCTCGTACACAATCCTTTTCTCGGTCGATAACTCACGATTTCGTCGTAACCCGACGAGTCAAAATGTAATCGTCGCTATTCCATCGAATCACCGATTGGAGCGCCGCACTTATTATAATAATAATTACCAATTCGAACCCAGTGACTACTACAGATCTGTAGTCACTGTCGAACCGTTACCGCATTGTGCGAAAGCAATTTAAATGTTTAAGCTTTAAATTATTTGGTTGGTCAGCAAAGACTTGGTTTATAGGTAGCTTATATTTTTTTTGTTTTCAAAAAAATATTTACTTGAGGTTCACTTAATTTCATTTAATTTCTGGTTCACCAAAAATCAGTACAAACCTAAGATATCCTCCTTCAAGTATAATTACATTTCACTTGCAGCGACTAATCGAACGCGAGGACTCTTGAGACTAAATCGTGAAAAGGTTTATCTGACCTTTAAACCTCGATGAAACGTCGATGGAAAGCATAAAAATTGAAGTTCCACTTTAAGTTTTAAGTAAAACCGTCAAACTTTTGATTGTTTTTCAAATCAACGTGAAATCATCAAGTTCTTGAGATTTAGTGAAATTTTCATTCGCGAGTAAAATCATTTTTGGAAATAACGGGTTCGTTGTCTTCACAGCAAAAAACGAAGAGGGGTCAAAAGAATTTTTTTTCCATATATTTTATTAATATCGTGATAATATTAAGTCTAATTTTCTTCATTTCTGTTTATCCCTAACAATATTTTCTAAAAATTTCAAAAATGTTCTGGTATTTATTAAATAATAGTATGTAATTTTTTTATGGAAAATGGGTTCAACTAGCCCTTCTGACCTTTTCTTCTAGTTACACTATTAGATTGTACTCAGAATATGTACATCGTTTGACCACAACTTATCAACTTGGCTGGAGATCCATATCAGTTTATCCTTTTTTCCATTCTGTTATAATTTTCAGGTGGATTTCTGATGTTCAGAACATAAGTTTCAACATACGTTATTTCGGCCTGATGGCCTAGAAAAGGGATAAATTAAACTCTCTCATTCCTTGTAACATTTAATTCTAAACAACGAACAGGTACATACTCTCCTACCCATTTGGGCTTCTTTTAAATTTCTCTAATTATAATAATCATTGCACCTCCGAACTCATTCCCTCGCTAAATCAGATTTGTTCTAAACTGATATCTGTGTACAGTTCCATAACAGGTGTTCTGTTTGGAGCATAATATCATTATGTTTCTTATTTCGCTTGTATAATGGTTCATTATTAAGATTCTTCGTAAATAATATTATAAACTTAATTAATAGATATTAACCCTTGAATAGCGAAGCCTCGGTCAGTCGACATCCAAATTTACAAAATATCTAAAAGGATATTAACCTAACGTTAAATGCATAATTTTTAAACGAAAGAGTTTCATATATTGCAATAATAATTTTTCAAGGAACAGTGGAAAATTTAGAAAATAAAAATAATATAAAATACAAAATTACATTAACCCTTTGTGCTCTTTAATTTTTTTTTTACCTACCAGCAACTCCTTAATTCATTTACAAAATAGATCAAAAAAGGGGGTCTTAATAAAATATTGTATTGCAACATTAAAACATTCAAATTAAAACATTTTTAATTATTTTAGAAATTGCGTTGTATAATGTCGAGTCTAGCTCGACATTGGAGTTGGTGTAAGAAATGTGATGTCGAGCCACATTCGACATAGGAGTAATAAGGGTTAAAATTGGGGCTCTCTCTATGGTCCGTCATCCCAGATTTAATTATGCTAAAAAGGTTTGGTTCTGAAATTAAAAAACAATGTAATTACTGTATATCTTGTGCTCATGACATATTTAGAACCGTCATTGCAAATATAGATACTTACACATAATCTTTCCGGAAAGGAAGGTTGTTACGAAAGTTTATAATTAAACGTGTATTAACATAAAACATTTGTGTCCCGTTTGATTCGAAACTGTATCCGAAGTGTTCCAGTACTGTTTTTGAAACAGTTCCGATACATTATGCTGAAACGTTATATCCAAGTGTGTATGTACTAAGCTTTACGGTAAAGTTGATGTACTCGGTGAAATAGCACTCGTGTTGTTGCTGTTGTAGTCGGTGGGAGAGGTAATGTAACAACTGCCGTGGTGTGCTACCGGTAGATGGAAGCGCATGTACTCTTGATGTAGCAACAGCAGCCGCAAAATTTCAATGCACCCCTAGGTTAAGGTTAACGTAATTTAATCCTAGTTACCTGTACAGTAAACCACAGAAGTAGGCATTGGAGGAAATAGGATTTCTGGATCTGATGGGCCAAATGCGTTAATTTTATTAATAGTGTTAACTGTTTTGTATATTGCATTTTGCAAGATTTTATAACAGAATCTTAGAATTTAAAAGTTTTAGAACATTAGAATACTAGAATTTTGGATTTTGAGATTTTGAGATTTTGAGATTTTGGATTTTTGGAAATTTGGGCTTTTGGAATTTTTGGATTTTTGAAAGTTTGGAATTTTAAAATTCTGAGATTTTGGATTTTTGGAAGCGTGGAATTTTAGGATTTTAAAATTTTGGAATTTTGGAAGTTTAGAATTCTATAATTTTGGGCTTTTGGGATTCTGCAATTTTGAAAATGTAGGATTTTAAAACTTTGGAATTTTGGGTTTTTGGAACTTTTGAATTTTAGAATTTTGGTGTAATACCTTAGGATCTTAGATTATTAGAATCTTAGAATTTTGTTGTAAAGTTTCTTTTGGCCTCGCATGAAAATCTTTGACAATATTTTCCTCAATTTAACAAACTATAAACAACAGCAGTTAGACAAACTATCATATTTCATTATTATATGAATCATTTATTACGAAAATGGGGCAATTCCAATTTTGAAAGAAACTTTGATTTCACCTTATTTTAGCTTTTATTGAACATAAAGTGTTAATTTAACCTTAAATTAATCTTTTATAATAAACAATTTGTATGTTGCATTTTTATAAACTTCGAATACCTGAAGTCCCAATGTGTTGTTCACCTTTATATCACATGGCGGATGTCACGTAACGGACAGTCATGTATACCAGCTTCGCTTCTGTTCCTTCCGTCTCATATTGACCATTCTCTCTTACATTGACTGCTGCAATGGCACGCAAGCGCAACCTGTAATTTAAATGATATCGATTGTTTGTTATTAATCGGCTACGGCAGACCCTGTATGATATTGCGTGCACGCGTGGATGCATGCATGCTCTTTCATTAAATGCACTCCTTTCTAACGGGTACCTTAAAATCGCAGTTTCCGACGTAACAACTGTTTTCGTTATTCTATAGACAAGTATAGGATCGATGGCTCAAAGTACAATGGAACAGCTGCACTTCTGTCGATTTTTACTTTTTTTACATAAATGAACTCTAGTTATGTAGTACAATATTTAAGGGGGTGGGCATTTTTATTTTCCTTTTTCTAAAAATCTACTGCAGCTATCGACTTCAAATTTTCAGAGCATCTAGTATCGTACTAGATGTGTACTTTAACCAGAGGGGCTGTTGCAAAACCAATCCTATAAAAGTGTGGATTTTTTTGTACTCTTGCCTTCAACGTAGAGCATGCTGCCAGTCTGGTTGAAGGACGAATTTCAAACAAGTTTTTAGCTAAAATACGTGTTACTCTTAGTAGTAAAAGCACACAAAATTTCAACTCGGTCCGTCAAATGGTTACCGAGAAAAAGGAACATGAGTTCCGAAAAACATGATTATGCTCTCTAACAATCAAAAGCGCTGAAGGATCACGAATCAGTATGAAAAATCACCGTGATTGAAAATGAACGTGATCGAATCACAAGTGATTTATTAAGGCTTATATTTTACTGGTCAGTATTTAAATATGAAGGGTCTAACCTAAGCGAATCTAACCTAACCTAACCGTTTAGTATTTTTATCCTGACCGTTTAGTATTTTTATAGTGACCATTTTGGTAATAAAATACTGACCAAAAGTTGATTTATATACTGACCGAAAATGGATTTAAATATTGACCATTTAATTTGTTGCTATTTATAAATAGCAGTTTACACCATCTTTACGTAATATACAGTATATAAACTCGAACATTATAATAAGTAATTAAGCCTTTTTCCTTAGGGAAACCTATCGTGCTCGCTAATGAACAATCTATTATTTTTCTCCATTTTTATTATTCATTAAGATGTTTTTTTAATTTACACACTGCGCTATCTGTCCGTGTCGTAGTGCAGATCGAATTTGCGGTGAATCAGCCAGGGAGGTAACTTTGCGCTCGAGCGATCCGCATGCTGTGCCAAGGATCAATCAGCAGGCAAGGGGGATCAGAATAGGGAGGAGGGAAAAACAATTTGTCGACTACGGGTACCACCGTGCTAAGATCAAACGTCGGTCAACGATCGTTTGTGTTGGTTCGCTTCTGTACGCCAATGGCGCCCGTTTCTCTGTCTCTTTTTTTATCTATTTTTTTTTTTTTTTATTTTCACATCGCGGCTGCTACGAGCCTCGAGTGACGGAGGTAAAGCGCGTGCCAGCAGGGTGCGGGAAAACGATTAGTTTTTAACTTGGTTCGGGGCGATTCGATCGCGTGAAATTACGGCCGGGAGGCTTGTTCGCTCTCGGCGGATTCGCTTTGGATTTTTGGCAGCTCGGCCACTGGCCCTTGCTTTTCCTTTTTTCCCCCCTCTCCGAATGTTTACGTCCGACATTTACCTGGCGGCATTGGGAACCGCTCGATTGAAATTGGTTTCGACTACGCGCTTTTACTTCGCTTGTTTTTCTTCATATCTCGACGATCAAGAAGACGATACTTACGTATTTTTGTATTCTTGATGTTATTGCTATAAGATTAACCATATAGGTAGCGATATAAGTAACAATATTTAAGACACCAATATTAAAAACTATAAATTACATAGAATTAAAAATTGAAATTTCAAAAATTAGTCAAAGATATAAAATTTGTTTCGTTTATTTAATATGTCCGTTGCCGGCCACGCGATATCGCGGGCTTAATAGCGAACGTTTAAGCATTGAGGCACACAGCGACCGACTGAATGCCGTGGAAGTCACCGCTGACATGTATCGCGGAATAAGTATACTCGAATGATTAAAAGTAAAGAATACAAAAATATTTTGTTAAATACCGTTGCCATCATGCTTATAATTTAATATAGCAATTAGAAATTAAAAATTTGGAAAATAGTTATTTCTGTTGTTAATAATTAGAGTTTCAATATCTCTTAAAATAAATGCAGTCACTCACAGTGAAAATCGTCCATCCCTAACGGGGCGGAAATTAGCTTAAATAAAACAATAAATACAAATAAAATACAATAATTGCACATATTAAATTATTCGAGATAAATAACTATATTTCTAAATTTCTAAACACATTATTCTTTTAAAATTATTGTTTCAATATATAAAATTCTGTAGGGAGAGAAAAAACTCCGTCTCGGGATCGTCTGCTAGACTCGTCAGTGGGGCTGACGACAGACGATCCTTGCTCCAGATGCCTATAACCCCTCTTTTCGGAACTCCTATATATCCGAATCGCATGTCGGGGGACCGCCAGCGAGAACAGACTCAATCCCGCTGCCACCTGTCGGTCGCCGACCCGAGCTAAGGGCGTCCGGGGAGACTCATCGCGTTCCCCCTCCACTAAACGCCTACAATTTTTTCGTTTAAAAATTATACATTTATCTTTAGATTAGTGTCTATATATAAATATGTTTTGTAAGTTTTGGTGAACCAATTCAATGGTTAACCGGTCTATGTTTCTATATTGTTATTTTATTTATTTATGGTAATTTAGCTTGAGAGTATGCCAGAAGGTACATTCTCGACGGCCCTTTGGCTATTGACTCTCTGCTGTCGCATATTGTTCGCCATATCACGGAATTAATGATAATCTGTCGGGGAGCTATCAAGGGAATATGATAGGTGAGGCAGAACCTCTCAATTCAGCTTTATGACCGTCTGTTGGGTGATTTGTGCTGTATGCAGCCGAGCGTTATCCACGTGCAGAAGGGATTCCTTCCTGCTCACAAAATATGGCTGCTCTGCTTAAAATTTTTCTCTTCTGCATAATATCACGGAGAATATGACTACAGCGATGATTAGCCCTTATCTAAGAATCCAAAGTGAATGATAATCTATGATACTGTCTGTGGTCATTGTCTACTATTTATTTGCCATTTCCATTTCTTTTTTTTTCAAACTTGAGTATGTTGAAAGCTACTTGAAAACTTAAAATATGATTTAACCCTTTGAGAACAAACATCATTGTCATAGTAATTTATAATTCCATACATACTATTACATCAAGTCCAAAATTATTTTAACCTAATACTGGACTTAAAATTATTTGGCCCTAAAATTTTTTGCAAACTAGTATCAAGAGCTCTTTAGTCTGTTTGGCTCGGAACAAGATATGGACTTGTAGGCATTTAGTGGAGGGGGAGAGGGTTTCATCTCCCCGGTCGTCTTTGGTTCCGGCCGGGGACCGCTAGGTGGCGGCGAAATGATCAGTGTTCTCGCTGGCGGTCGCCCGGAATGCAATTTGTATGTATAGGAGTTCCGAATTACGGTATGATGGGTGTCTGAAAACGCCTATTATAATAAAAATTAAACGATTTAGAATAAAATAATTTTTGCCATCAGGGAGAATGAAAAATTTGATATAAGAACCATATAAAATGTAATCTTTTCAAAAAAGTGGACTTAATACGCTCTGGCTCTGGTGTCTAGCTATTGAAAAACACGTAAATCATTATAGATAACGAGTTTAAACAAGGGTCAGAATGGACTGTATTCCTCTATGCATCTATTAAACCTTTCGCTGTTTGATTGCTAACAGATGTCCGTTTAGTGGTTGTATAGGTCGTCGATCGGGAACGTTTGCTTCTCATCTCCTTTGGAGGAGCCGGTTTTGCTTCTTGACTCCGGTTGGCTGGTCCCGTGGCCTCATGGCATGTAACACGTCGCGTGTAGGCACGTGCTCCGTAATGTATAATCTAACCCATGGCCGAAGGCGGTTTGTAGGGTTGATATAAGGCGCAGACGGGCGTGAGTACGATCGGTAGTTAAAAGGAACGAAAGAAGAATAGAAAAGGCGATACTGGTTTGGAGGAATAAATTTGCGTAGATTTGTGAAATTTTCAATGTGTTTCTTTCTTTAATGAATAGGGTGGAATCAAGTTTGATATGTGAACTGTGTAAGTAAAACTTCTCATTTCAAGTTTATAATAATTTTTCTAATCTCTTAAAAATCAATTTCTTAAAAAAGAAAGAAATTAGTATTTTATGATGTTGTGTTTCTAAAATTAGAATCTCAAAAAAAATGTGAAAACAAAACATCCAGTGTCTAATAAAATGCAACTTAAATACAATGGTACCAAACTATTGTTTATAGAAATTTATTATAATTCTGATATAAAATATAACATTTTGAATTTACGTTAGTTCAGTTAAATTTGCCAAGAAGGTGCAATTTATTTCTGTGATAATTATAACATGTATTCACGCTTTCTTCTGAGAAAATTAATTTTCTGAATATTCATATATCAGATACTTTGGAAGGTGTTTTCAGAGGAAAATTACGCCGTCGAACGTTATACCGTTAACACGTAGCTGTAAGTTAACGGTTGATTAGCTGCAAATTATAGTGCAACTATGAGCTTGTATCTTGTACTTCGTTTATGGAATTTATGTTATAAGAATCGCGTGTAAGGCAGCGTAATAGGATGTATTTCATGGAAAATTAGAGCTATATATTATATTTGAAGTATTACCACATTAAGATGGAATGAGAGTCGAGAAGAAGATAATTTCTGATAAACTTCGTGAACAATATAATTTTATGTTATATGAGCTGCCTATTTAGCAAATCGGTTAACTCCAAAAATCCAAAAATTAGGGGAATTAATAAAATATACAAAGTTAAGCATCAATCAGGTGCTTTGACACTAAAATTTAAAAAAATTTTTTAAGTAGAGTTAGTTAATCAGGAAGGGATTTTGCTCATTATTCATATTGTTAATTATTATTCTATTCATTTATAAACAAATATTAGTAATTACCTAACAAGATAAATGAACTTGATTCCAAATTATATCCAAATTATAATTATCACTATCAATTAATTCTACAAATTGTAGATGTAATAATGACAAATCACAGGAGAAATAGATGAATCTATATATTAAAATAAACATTTAAATTCCAAATTTTCTAAAACTCTAAAAAACACAGAAATTCAGAAAATCAAGAATTATTTATAATAATAGAAAAACATATTTTTCTTAATTTGGAAATGAACAAAAAAGCAATAACATTTATAGCATCGTTCAAAAGTTTGTAAATAAGTAATCCTTTATTAACCCTAGAAAGGCGGACCATGAAGAAAGTCCCACTCTTAATTTAATTTTGCATTTCATATAAATTTCATATTTCAACATTATTTAAATAATACCACAGTTCCCCATATAAACTAATACAAAGTGTTATCCACTTTGTGCCATATTGATTTACAGCACGCCCCTATGTCAGATCCCATGAGTATGATTATAATAAAAAAAAATCCGAAAACCTATCCTTTTAAGATTTTGTTCAACGGTAATGTATGCACAAGACAGAATACGCAACATTTTCAATTTGAAGTACAGTTACATGGTAATCCGACGTATCGATGACGCGCATCATTTAACAACGATCAGTACGAACAGGTGATAAGATCATGGGTCACGCCGATAAAGATCGAGGTAAGAAAGGTGTGTGAATACTGGACACCGAGGGAGGGCAGATCGGACGCTTCTAAGAAGGAACGCTTATGAATATTGCGCGATGAAAGAAGATGTTGATGGCTTCCTCCTCCGCTGAAATCCCCGGTTGGTACTAGTCTTTTTTCTCCGTTTGTTTATTTAAATTCCGTGCAAACATTGTCGTTACGTGACCGCGGTAGCCGAGGCAAGTTGACCCATAAAGCAAGCATTAGCACCGATCCGTATCTCTGCAGTGGCCGAGGAGGACGCTGAGGCGAACGAGGACGTCGGGCGTCGTTAGTTCGACCTGTCCCGTGAATCTCGTTCCGTCTGGTTGCACCCCAGAACCTGGCATCTTTCATGAATAATTTCTTTCATGCATTTACATGTTGCACTACGTTCTTCGCTAATTTCCTTTTTGTCTCATCATTTCCCTTACTCCCTTCGCGCGAGTTAGATCCGACGAAAAACTCCTTCGTTCCTTCGGTTCGTCCAATTTTTTTTCATCCACCGTGAAAGGAAGAAGATGTTTTCCTCGAGATAAAAAAAAAAGTGACTGACTTTTTCCTCCTTTTCTACTTCCGTTCAAGTCCGCCAGTTCCCCCGGGACTGCGCGAATCGTTTAATTCGATCTTCTTCGAGGTCGCCGTCTAGCTACACTCGACGACAAGGAATGTCCTTTGAGATCCATTTATTCGAGACTCGTCCCTGGACCCGGTTCCATTTTCTTTTGGTAAGATTATGCCGAGCAGAGGTTGGGTAGACCGGGGGCGGTAGTAACACTTTGACTTTAGAACACGATTACGCAAAAACTATTACACTTACAATAAAATTCCTTAGATCGAAATTTTACATAGTTACCTGACATTATTAAGCCATAGCAATTTCGCTCTATGACTAGTAATATCCAAGTTATTAATAAAAAATGGAGACCGGGAAAGTGTTACAAACGTCCCTCACCCCGGTCGGTTGTAACACTGCACGAAGTCGACAGAAACACAAATTTAACTTTCCAAAACTAAAATATTTATAAACGAAATAAAGTACAATTTGTAACCAATTATTTGATATCGTAATTGTAGTAAATATGTATAGGAAATGTTTTGGCTTCCTGGACCTAATTCTTACATTCAGTATATTGCACCTATTTTTTATTTGGTATACTTATGATATAGGGTTCTATTTCAAAAAAAAAATAATATCCCTTATCTGCTTGGTCTCTGGAGTTATAACCGACTCCACCTGCTAATGTTACAATCGACCCCGTTTGTGCTTTTGAAATTAAATTATAAACTTTGTAGGCGTCTAGTGGAGGGGGAGACGGTTTCGTCTCCCCGAACGCCTTTGGTTCGGACCGGGGACCGCTAGGTGGCGGCGAGATGATCAGTGTTCTCGCTGGCGGAAGTGTCCCTTTGTTGTTTGAACTCGTTATGACCTGCCTGCTGCTAATTTGAATAACTTCGAAAATATTTTAGATATTGAAAAAACCTTTTAAGGAATTATTCTACACACTTAAAACTATCAATATATGAAAAAAAATCAATGTTTCAACTTTCTAAACAAAGAAGGACCCGAAAGCTTCTAAGTTCTCATTTGAAGGTAAAAATGGAAGATAGAAGTGTACCATTTCCATGGACTATGATCGTGGAAGGGTGGCACGTTACATTCACGTGGCAATAAAACGAGAGTCTACTGTATTATATTCCAGAGGGAAAATTAGATTGAATTCCATTCGAAGATAAACTTTCACCACCATTTGTTCCAAATAGTAAAATAATTAAGGACGACAGAATTGGGCAAGATCCCCTTTGTATTAATAAATCCATTTCTGATGAAATTTCTTTAGCATCGTCGATGAAGACACAAAATTGTTGGTAGAAAGCGACTAAGAAAATGTAGAAAGCGATTGGGGCGAGCGTGCGGATAATGGCGGACCACCATATGGACGCGTTGCATCGGCGATATGTAATTTGCATGCGCACAGCTGATGTCTGCCGACTGGTTTTCGTTTGGTCGTCAACTTTTAGAAGCAGTCGATAGTAGCGAGCTTTGATCTTCTGGATGGGGTAGAACAGGTAAGACGGCCGGAGGAAAATGGCTGGTAGTTCGAATCGGCAGCTCGTTGTAACATGTGCAAGACGAGCGCACGCGAGCGCCTCGGTTCTTGAATTACTGGCATTAATATCGCCCAGGGGCACCACTTGCTAGCCAAAATGGCCCGCCAAAATCAGCCGATTCGAAGGCCGCGCCAGACTTCGAAACATCGATTTCACGCGTTCTTCTTTCCCGAGATTGCGATATTAGCGTCCACTCTATCAGGCTATCGTGCAAAGATAATCACTGTTTGTTCAGCGACAGAAACGATTAATGTAAATGTATACATTTATTGAATTAACTCTTTCACTGTGATGTATACGTACAGGGATTCAATAAAATAATGGATACATTAATTGGAGATTAATGGTTGGAGATACTCTCATCTACTAATCAGAATCTGATTGGAGATAATCTCATAGAAAAAAGATAAATGTTCATTTGTTTAAAAAAAAATTTTTTATCACCTATTTCATTAATTTTATTTTTAAATGTTTCTTATGAAAATTACTTGATTTGTTGGGAGAAATTTAATCATAGGCGTAATTAGGGTTTCTCTTGTGAACCTAGGGTTGTGAATCTAGGGGTTTTCTGGTGCGATAGATCCCTCAGAAATTTAAAAATTTGAAAATCTGCAGTTTTCAAATATTGTAATTCTGAAATTTTCAAATGTTCAAATCTGGAATTTTAAAAATTTGAGGTTTGGGAAGTTTTGACATTTTCAAATTTTTGAATTTTTGAATTTTAGAATCGTGGGGGTGTCAGTCCACATCTTTGGAAGATCCAGGCCCCCTCCGACACTTAACTAATTGTTCTAGTAAACTCAATGAAATATCATAATTTTCCTTTTGATTATTATTTATAAATATATCAATATCAATGTAATTTTTTAAAATGGTACTATATTACATTTCATATTGCTACTATAATTTTTATTCAACTTTCACGAAGACAGTAAAACCTGTATTGATAAAAATACACTAGCAAACAATTACTTTTAGAATATATTCCAGTTTCTGAATTGCAACTGGAAGTCGGGTCTGCTCGATGCAATATCGTACGTTTAATCAACTATGGTTTGAAAAACCGCGGAAGTTGTTTTTGGAGGTTTGCAGGAATACGATATTCGATTGCATTCGCATTTGCAAGGCTTTCTAAGATATTAAATTTCATGGAATGCGTGGAAAACGATGGGTACAGCACAAAGCAAGAGTATATAGGAGAAGAGAGTTACTCTGAAACTAGGCATACTCGAAAATATTATTTCTATTACATTAATTATAAATAATCCTTTTGAAAATCAATATCAAGCGAGATTATACAACGGAACTCATGTGAAATATGAAGAAAATGTACATTTAAGGAGGAAGAACACAGTGGACAAGCCAAAAATTCAATAATTTAATAAATAATAGTACTCATAACTAACCAAATTTAAACTTTATTAAACAGAAGCATGTATTTTCATATCTAATTTAGTAAAAGTATGAAAAAACATAAATGGATGAATGAATGAAACAAAATTGATACCCAGGACCGAGTTAAGACTCCTGGAACCCTGTAGCTATCAAACTTTCGAGGGCCCCTTTAGTTGATAAACTTGGTTCAACAATTAAAATTTATTCTGAACAAAATTAAATAAAAGGAAAAAAGCAGCAATGAAAAAATTCGTTCAATATTTTTTCACATAGTTAATGGAAGACTTACAAGAAATAATTCCGAACCACGAAATTAAACAAATTATGAAACTTTGTAAATATGTAGAGGATGTCCTACATATCTAAGGGGGTGAAAATCGCCCTTAAATTTTTCTTCGAATCCCCATTAGAGATATCGAAAAACTCCTTAAGTAAAAGTTGTTCGTCTTAATGCACACTATTTTTTCATGCTGAAACAAGAAATTATTTGAACAATTACAAGGAGTTATAAACAGAAATGTTTAAGAACAATTATTTATTTCAACATCGAAAAATACTGTACATTGAGACGAACAACTTTTGCTGATTAAGTTTTTCGATGCCTTATGGTTTCAGAGGAAAAGAAAAAAGAACGTAAAATGGCTAAAATTTTAAGGGTGATTTTCAGCAAACGGTAATCAGGAGGACATCCCCTACATATTCACAAAATTTAATAATTTTTTGAATTTCCGGGCTCGGGATCATTTCTTGTTGGAACGGGGCCATCTGCAAAGCGGGGCACAGGGCTGTAACCCCTCTTGGACCCTCGTTTAATCCGGCGCTGCTTCTAATTCAGCAGCAATGGATAAGGCGTACGATACCGTATAGGCTAGAAGGAACTACTTAGTCCTGACAATGAGTCAAATAAAGATAAGTCCGCACCCACGGGGATCCTGGTTAATGCCAGCAGGCCCGATCAACGAGGATTTCGAAAAGGAGGCGAGTAGGAGCAACTTTCTGCCGTCGATTTCGACGATTCTCATGCACCATGGGGTGCAACTGCTCGATCCCGAATAAGAGATCCCACCAAGATAAGTCTCATACCTCACGTAAAGGTAGCAGAGCGTCGTGGCTTTCGATAGAAATCGACGAATTTCGAGTACCCGGCTCCTCGCGTGACTCACATCTAAATCTGTCGATCTTGGATTCAAACGTTCGATCCCATTTCTCCCTGGTCTTCGACCAAAACGAAAGACAACTCTAATAGAATTCTTATCTCTTCCATGCCCTCTTCGTCGATCCTGGAACTTGATATTACATGTTACACGAACGATGCATGCGATTGAAATTATAATACTCACGTATTAGCGAACTCTGAAAATCTAGACCAGAGGTTCCCAAACATTTTTGTCTCGTAGACCACGTGCTGATTTTATTTTGTTTTGGGCAGATCTCCTGCTTTATTAATATTGATTTTTGCCATATTCATCAACTTTAAATGTGTTTTTGAAGCTGACACACAGGGTGATAGGAGAACAATTTAAAATTTTAAAAATGAAAATAATATGAAATGCAAAATTAAATTAAAATTAGGGCTCTCTCCATGGTCCGTCGTCTGAGGAATATGTGAGAATCCTAAGTGCTATTTGAAAATTTCATATTTTGTGATTAATTGCAAAATGCATTGTATCTTTTAGATTAAGAAGTTGGGTTTTGAGTTACGTTGAAGTGAAATTAAAAACCACATTGTTTAATAGATTCTTTATCATTATTTACGTACATTGTGCACGTCACTTTAGTTTCATGAAGAGAATAAAGTAATAACTATTATTATCTATAATATCCTTGAAAGTGTGCGAACTTGATTAGCAGAAGTTGCATGGTACAAAAAAGGAGATCGTTACGTGATGGTAACATTTCCTTTCTAATGAACTTGCTTTCGAGATCCGAAGGTTTCCTTTGTTTTCTTAAGTGGAACGCTAGGTTTTTGCATTTGTTCTCTAATAACGGTTATTAAGACGACTACAATCGCATATGTTTCTTCAAGGTTAATAGAGATCATTTGTGATAAAAAAATATCATATCAACGTTTAGATAAAGATAAAAGGAAATTACATTTATAAAACGTGCTTTATATCATGACCTAGTAGTACTGATGGACTACCGCAATCTTTTAATCAATTTAATCACATTTTATAAAATTTGGAAACTTATTGAATGTGATGTAATATTTATAGTCAATAATTGTTAACAGTTTTAAAATAAATTTTGTAAAATGAACGGATTTAGTAATGGAATTATAAGTAAAGTATAAGTACTAACTAAAGTTATTAATTTTTGTATTGCTAAAAGAAAAAGTTTCAGCACTAAAAATATTTTAACCCTTTAACTGCGGGTGTGGTTTATAAACCACATACTAAAATTATAATAATGTTAACTAACATGTTAATTTTTGCTAATATCAAATAGCGGCTGTGGCTTATATACCACCAAAATAAAAATAAAATAAACAATTTAAAATAGAATATCACTTCAGTAATATAATTTAAAATTAGAGCAATCGGCTGTGCTAAAAGTATCCGTATTTAAAGGGTTATTTAATATCTGAGCATTTATATTCAACGTTTCTTACCTTCGAAAATATCAAATTCAGTTTTTAAATAGCTGAAAAAGTAATGAAAATATAAATTGTATTCCTTTTACACTGAATCGCTTCAAATAATTCAATCATATGAAGTAATTACCTTAACAAAATGAATATCGCTGATGATTTTCAGTTGTTTAGGTGCTATTTATGTGGGCGTTGAGTGGAGGGGGCGAGAGGGTTTCGTCTCCCCAGACGTCTTTAGTTCGGGCCGGGGACCGCTAGGTGGCGACGGGATGACAGTGTTCTCGCTGGCGGTCGCCCGGCATGCAGTCCAAATTGCGGTATGATAGGTGTCTGGGGCCAGGGATCGTCTGTTGTCAGCCCCACTGACGAGTCTGACTGACGATCCCGAGACGAAACGCTATTTTCCGCCGGCATCCTACATTTATACGCTACTGCACTCAATTAAATAGGTTCCTATGATGTTTAATATGCTTAAAAACTTGATGGCTACAGTAGCCAAATACAGCATTCGGGTTAACAATTTATAAATATCCCAAATTGTATTTTTGTTCAAGATTCCATTTCTAAACTAAATAAATATTTGTTTTTGTAGAAAACGTCGTAAAAAAGCAGCGCGAGTTTTCGCAACGGCCGCACAGAGGCTGGCATCGCGGTTACACGATTTTACCAGTGCAATCAAAAGTCGCGAAAAAATGCGGGCCATTCGAAAAGCAGATTTGGTCGTTTGTCGTAACAGTGGTCCTCCGGTGACTGCCGGTGGCATAGGTGTGGTCGGGCCGGCGGTCCTCTGGTTCGTCACCCTCGTCTCGCGCACCCTCGTTCCCTCGGAGAGCTCATTTATAACGCTCGCCAGGGAAACACAAAGAGTCTTCTTTCGTCCTCGCGCTTAAACGTTTTCTCTCTCGGCCGACTCGCGCGTCTCTTCGTCCTTTTTCCTCGTTATTTCGTCGTCACTCGTCCGTTCCTATTGCTTATTTTTCCCAGCCGCGCATCCTTCTTCCCGCGATTCCTGCCGCTTCGTCTTTTCCTCCTTCGAAAATGCTTCTGACCTCGTAACGTAGGCACACGCGTTCGATATAAATCCGTTCCAACTCCCCCGCGCTGCGACGCAATCAAAAGCGGAATCTCTCACGGGGAATTTGCGTTCATCTCTATCGTTCCACCCAGCTAGACGTAGCGTCCTTTCTCAAAGTGCGTCTGCCGCTAGCTTGACTTTCAGGGGAGCCATGAAATTAAGAGGAACGGAAGGGAATAGAGATTTACTTTTACTCACGGAGCAAGCTGTCCGTGCATGATAAATAATGAGAAAGAGCTCTTTGGAAAAATAAATACCCGCCGAGAGGAAAAAGCTCGTAGTTAAAAGATATTCTCTCCGGGGGGATTTATTAGACGAGAAAGGGTCTCATTAAAACGCATTTTCTAAAGCTTCCTAGAAGGTAGAACTTTGCCTTTGCATTTTTGATCAGGCTGCTACGAAAGCTTTGTCATATTTAGATAATGCATCCTGCTGTTCATTAAGGCAAAAATCTCAATTGATTGATTGAAAAAATTAACTATCATTGGTCATTTCTTTTATAAAATCCAATTTAGTAGTTCTAAAATATCTGTGAGTTTATTGAGACCTAACATTTATAAACACGCCATCTACTTGCGAGAAATGAGAGCAGTTCCGTATATCAACACGTTGTTGGCTTCACTTAGATACTTAGAAGAAGCATTTTTCAATGACGAATTAATTCGTCAAGATCACTCAGAAGGTTGAAAATATGAAAAATGATTAAAAATTGTAATTTACGTGGGTCATTTTTAAAGTTCTATGACGAGTTAGCTTATCATCCCAACTGGAGAAGCATTTTCCAATGACGAATTAACTCGTCATCATCACTCAGGAGGTTAAAAATGTATGGAATTTAAATTTACATAAGTCATCTTCAAAGTTCCATGACGAGTTAAATTTTTGGAAATGTATCAAAATTAAATTTATATAGATCATCTTCAAAGTTCCATGACGAATTAACTCGCCATCCACGCTGAAGTACCATTTTCCAGCGACTAGTTAACTAGTCATCTCTGCTGGAGGAGCATTTTCCAATGATGAATTAATTTAAATTTAATATGTTTTTAGCCTTCTAACTGGAGATCCCTGCTAAAGAAGCGTTTTCTAATGACGAGTTAACTTGTCAGATCCAGTTAGAAGGTTAAAAACGTATCGAATTTAAAATGTAGGTCGTCTTCAAAGTTCTATGACGAGTTCATTCGTCATCCCAGTGAAAAATCATTTTCCAATGACGAGTTCATTCGTCATCCCAGTGAAAAATCATTTTCCAATGACGAGTTAATTCGTCATCCTAGTGAAAAATCATTTTTCAATGACGAGTTAACTTGTCATCCCCAGTGAAGAGATGAATAATTATGACTTTGATACATCCTACAGTAAATACTAATTTTCACTGCGTCAGTTAACGTGTTAATTAAATTCTTGTACACGGTATATTTGAATGCGTAGCATAGTGACCAGCTTTCGATTAAGATGAATCCCTCGTACGCATATGTAAAACAGTACCATAACTTCTCCACGGGGGCTGTCGCTCTCCCCATAGAAATTACGTAAATTTCGATCTTCCTTAGATAGAGCGAAATCTCTCTGCTGGGATGCTTTCTTGCAAAGATCCTAGATCGTATCCGATCTCAGAAACCGTTCCGAAGATACTACTTGCACTCGACACTTTTTTGTCTTCCGTTTTACCCGACCTGCATATTTACTCTTCAGAAACTGAACAGCATATTGAGTGGAACTATCTCAAGACACAGTTATAAACGTTTTGCTACGTGTTTAAACTTTTCATGCACTTTTGTAGAAATGAGTACCCCTGAGACGTTTTACGTGCGAACGTTACAGGGACGGGTAAAATGATACTAATGCTAAGTAACTTTTGAAACGTTTCTTTCTTAATCCCTTGCCGTATAATACATTGACGTAACCAGGTAGTAGCCATACTGGGCCTGGTCCTCTCGTCATTTTAAAACATTAAGATCCTAAAATTCCAGAATTTTACAATTTTGAGATGAAATTGTAAGTTTTCAAAATTTCAGAATTTTAGAATTTTAGTATAAAATTTTAAGTTTCCAAAATTCCAGAATTCTAGAATTTTAAGAGATGAGATTTTAGGTTTCCAGAATTTCAGAATTCTAGAATTTTAAGATGAAATCTTAGGTTTCCAAAATTTCAAAATTTCTATGAGATCCAGCCTACCCTAAAGATAAAATCCTAATTGCACCAATGGTATGATATCGCATTATCCTCGCCATGCAACTTATTACCAGCGCTGGATTAAGAAGAGGTGTAAGAAGGGCTACAGCCTTGGGCTCTAGACTGCAGGGAGGAGGCCCTCTTATAACACTTTCATTTATTATGTCAAACAATATTGAATAAAATTATTTTTTACTGTTGCCTCTGCTTTAGAATCAAATGTTCTTTAAATTTATTTCAAACAAATTTTAATTTTTAAACCAAATTTATCAACCAAGGTGGTCCTTGATTGTCCAATTAGCCCTATGGTTCAGAAATCTTAATCAGTGATGCAAGTCACAATTCAAATGTGACTTTGTCTGATATTTTTATCATGGTTGAATTTTAAGTTTAATTCTGATTATATATATAATAATTTGCACAGTCAAGTGCAGTAACATTTTTTCAATCATTTGAGAATAGCATGAAAATGAGAATACTTATTAATGTATAATTTTTTCTTTTGTTTCAGGTAAGTTTCTCATAGCTACATTGAACGTAAGTATATTGCATGCCAAAAGAAATGCAATAAATTGCATTCAGTTTGAATTAATTTTCTTAATATTATTGCTCTCTTATTATCGTCGATCAATTACTGCTTAATTATTTTATTCTGCAAATGTTCATTAATTTATTTAAAAAGAGTAGTATATGAGTTTTCTAAAATTTTTTAAGTGACAGAATAAAATTGAAGAAAAGAGTTTTTTGCTTCAATTTCTGGTAAATTAATGTTTTGGCTATCACGATGCAAAGGATTACCTCTGAAAGGCATGATCATTACTTTCTGAACATATTGTATAGCTTCATGACATCGACCGCCGTTTCTCGATTAGAATTGGTCTCTGAAGTCCGATAGAGCCCCTATGCTCTTACCCATATACGTATGTATAATAGATACACATATCTACGTCTGTTATCATTTAATAGCTTGAGGTTACACATTATTTTGTAGAAGGTACGTACAAAAATCTATAGGGATTTATAAAAATTCACGTAACCCTGAGGGAAACTACGGAATCATGAAAAGATAAGGGATTTGATTATTTAATACTTTTGTATAAAAATAAAAATGTGTAATTAGTAATGAATTAAAAATGGTGTCAGAAAGGATAAAATGTTTAACCCTCGGACGACGGACCATGGAGACAGCCACAATTTTAATTTAACTTTGTATTTTATAATATCTTAATTTCTTAAATTTTACACTATTCCTTTCAAAATTATTTTTCATGTTTCATTTAAAAATTATACATTTAACTTTAGGTTAATATGCTTTTTTTTTTAAATTTAGTGAAAGTTTAAATTTAGACGAAAATGTTCTGAAAGTTAGTATCATTCAATTCTTCAAGTTTAAAATTTTTTATTTTTTTAAATATTTTCTATTTAATTTATCACTGTTCTAGACAATTCAATTTTTTCTATTGTTTTAAACCAGTTTTACTATTACATGTGAAAATAAAATTTCTCTTATTTTTATATCTTTGATCACTTATAAGCCACAACAATTATTCAAAATTCATTATATAATGCATTTAGCACTTCGCTGTTAATTTTCTACATTTTTTCCTTAATTACTTAATTACTTAAACTACTATAGTATACAATACTATAATACAATAATTTATACAAAGTGTATTTTGAAAAAATTAACTTTCTTTGAACAGTAATTTTGATATATGTTTGAACTGTTGTAAATGACAATAGAATTTGTTACTAAAAATTGCATGATTTTATATTAGAAAATCAATAACACAATAGAGCTTAAATAAATTAAAGGAGCATACTGTACGTGCACGAATAATGAAATAAAAAAGACTGCATTAATTGATGCACCAATTAGAAGTTGTTAACCAGGAAATAATGATAGAATCGATTAGTTCATTTAGGTAATCGTAGTTTTCTATGAAGAGGTCACGCGTTGTTAAGAAAATTACGTGAACCGGATGGAGGTTGAAGGAAGAGACAGTGTAGGAGAAACGATTCTTTAAAGTATAGGGAATTTCAAAAAAGACGTACACTATGAAAATTATAAATTTACATAATTAACATTCAAAAGAAAAAAAATATAGAAAGTACACGAAAATTCAGTCGAGGATTTCACATAGAATAATTATTGATAAATAAGGCTTTTTGGTTGTAAAAAAAATATTAAGGCACCTCAAGAAAGGTTAGTAGGGAAATGTAATTTAAAAGAAAAGATTTTTTTCAAAAAATCTGACACACAGATTTATAGATCTCAAAAAGCAGGATAATTTTAATTTCAACCATTGTTTTACATCTATCGTTGTTCACAACTTATAAGCATGTATATAGGAAGGGTGGTTAGGTCAAAAGGGTTGATTTCTTCCTTAAAGTAAAAAACTGGCAAGAACGAATTACGGATGAATTCTTAGGCAGTCTAATAAATATTTATGCAAAGTTTCATCAAAATCGAAGTGTATCAGCCGATGTTCCTTTATCAGCAAGTACAAAACAAAAACAAACAAAAAACAAAAAAGTTACAAAACAAAAGTATATAAAAAGTGACTTCGTCTATTAGAGTTCCTGAAAGATATTGAACTCTACCATCAAGTGTAAAATTTACATGTGCGTGCCACCCCAGATCCTAATTTCCATGGAGCTCCTTTTTTAACCGACTTCGAAAAGGAGGAGGTTACTCAATTCGATCAGTATGTATTTTTTTTTTTTTGTGTGTGTTCACCGATTACTCCGAGATGAATGGACCAATCGGAACGAAACCTTTTGCATCTTGTAGGGTATGTCTTCTGATTGGTCCCATTAAAAAAAATTTTTCATTTTTTCATTGTTGTTACAAAATACAGGAAGTTTTTAATCTCAAGATTGGACGATTTCAATGACCTTTTAATATGTTGTCAGGGGCATGATTCTGAATAACTTTTTCATTATGCATAATTAACCGAAAGCTCTAGTTTCCGAGATACTCGTGAAAAACTATTGTTACTACTACATTGAATTCTACGTATGCCTACGTGTCTCTACCGGTGTATGAGTCAGCAGTCGTCGATTCTCTACTGTTTCTTATATGCATGTGTACTCTGCAAGGCATGTACCGATTGCGATGAAACCTTTCACATCTAATAGGAGATATTTCCACGATATCTCACTTGCAAAAATTTATGCAATTTATTATTGTTAATAACTATTGTTATAACTTGTATGGAACTTGTTATCGTTAAAAACTATCTTTATTGTAATTAACCAATAAGAACGGTAAACCACCTTACGACATCCTACAAATACTGCTCGTTCCACTAAACAGTGTGAAATAAAATAATTTTTAACAAAAAATACAACCGACTTCGAAATGCGCTAAAAAGTATGAAATAATTTCTATTTCATTTATACAAATACCCAACAGCTATTAATAAAACCTCGTTAAATAGTATACTAAATACATTTCAACCTTTTCGGAGGCGGCGCAAAATTAAAAATAACGATTTGATAGGTTGCCGACGCCTGAACTAGGATCTTCCTAGTAGAAGAAAAGTTTTTACTGTTTAGACTGTTGCTTTTTCTTTAAAATGTTATTTTATTTCATTTAGAATAAATTTTAATTATTGAACTAAATTTATCAACCAATGAGGCTTCGAAGGTCTGATTGCCCCTGGCTTTAGAAATCTTAATCCGGTTCTGCTAATAACCTAAGAAGGTGCATGTGACTTTAAGCATTCAATTAAAGAAAAAGAGTTTTTCATATTTTTCACATTTCATTTTTGTTTTCATATTGCACTTACCATACAAAAGTTATTAGTACACATTTTATATATATGTATGCATATATTTGCAATTAATCCTCTGTGATTTTGTGTCAATTATTTATTCATTAATTTGTACGAAGTCACTTATGTTTTCAGAATGAAGCATGAAATTGCAAAAGTGACAATATATTTTATAATTTTTTTCATTACGACGAATTTGTTGTTTTTAAAGTGCAGATGTACCTTTTTTGAGACATGCTGTATAATAATTTGTTCACCTCATTGGATAATGTCCGTCGTGGCGCCAGCCTTAGATCCGCTTATATCCTTCGCCGCTTCTCTATAAACGTCAACCGGCAATTTACACGTACTACCTCATTCACAGCTTAAAACGATTCTATCATAGTTGTGCAACCGTAGTTTCTTATATCAGAATATGGTCATATACTAAAAATAATACCTTCGAATAATTTCTGCTTTTTATGACGTTTCTTTGTTTTAATATTTTTAAGAAATGGTACTATAAGTGGTTTTTAATAATACAGTAGTATTTATTATTATTATTTATAGTGATTATGAACGAGAGTTTGAATTGTACCACTACTGGATAAAATTTAGAGAAAAAAAATGTTCAAATATTATTTAAAATACTTTAAATAGGAAATGAAATTTCAGCAAATAAAATAATTTTATCTTAATAATCTGAACCAAAAAACGAAATTGTTTTATTTATCAAAATTACTGTTATTGATACTAATTCCTTATAGATTGTGTAAAATTATACAGTTTAATGCTGACCAGATTATTATTTCAAGTAGTAAATGGTTTGTTTTATTTCAAGTCATGTGTATAATAAAATATTTTATTTATTATAATAGGCTTTTAAAATAGTATTTGAAAACAATATTTAAAAATACTATTTTGTAATTTTCACAAGTATACTCATGTTTGGAAATAAAGTAAACTATTTACTATTATATTTACTATTTGAATTGTTATAATGTGATACCCAATATTGGGCTGACTTTAATTTGTGGCAGACGATATTATTAACTCTTTTCAATATACCCTAATAGTATTTAACAAGAAAATTTCAAAAATGCAAGTTTTAACATTAGAAATTAATTTTTTAGAAAATTTTAGACATAAATTTTTAGCGTATTTCGAGTTTAGTTTCACGCCATATTAACTTCTATCCATAATTCGTCTAATGAGTGAAACTGATGCCTATAAAGAGATACACTTACAATTAAATAGCGTTGTACGTGTTAAGTTCGGTTAGTTTTTTAATTGCCTTTTCATGTTCATCTTCACGGACCATTTTGATTATAGATAAAAGTCAATATGACGTCAAACTAATCTCAAAAGTGCGCTAAAATCGCTCAGCTTCGCATAAATATAACTTAATGAGCAAATTTATTTCCAATGTTAAAACTTGCATTTTTGAAATTTGTTCGTTTATTAGAATATGTATATAAAAAAAAGTTAATAATTTTGTGTGCTTAAAAGTAAAGTTCAACCCAATACTGAATTGTACAATAAATTTATGCAGTATGTAAGGACTTTGGATTCTTTATGATCTTCCTAATTTTTTTTTACCCTATGGGAATTAATATAAAATAACAAAAGTATAAACTTTACGGTTGATAAAGCCGTCTTTGAATACAGACTACGATCTTGGTCAATCTTCTGCGAATCGATTCGATTACAGCGATATCCTTTTTCGCTCTCCTTCACGTTCTATTTCCTCGCTGGTTCATCCACTCGGAGAAAATATAATTATGATAATCAGAATCTTCGTCAGGCGTGATTGTAGTCGAGTGAACCGTAACAGATGCAATCGAAGTGCAGTGAAAACTATAGTCAGAAACTGTGATGCGTGAAGTGAAATTGTTTTGTCAACTATGAAAGAAGTACAGTAGACTTTCGTTATATAGCCATAAACGGAGCTGTAGAAGTGCAAAATTTTTCAGACTTCCAAACTATTATTTAGAGATAGGAGAGATAGAAGTGTATCATTTGTTTAGACTATGATAATAAATAAGAAAGTGAAATCACTCATGTGGCAATATAACGAGAGTTTACTGTAAAACGAAACCTTGAGAATTATTTCAAACGCGCCATACAGAGTGAAATTTAAGGTTTATAGGAACTGTTTAGAAGAAGGTCGAAAATTTAAATTATGATCATTGGCGGGACTAATTAGAGGCCAGGGTAGGCCTGGTGCGATTTTGGCAACTCTGTCAAAATATTCCATTTCTAATCAGGGACTTAAAACTGGTACGATTTTGATAGCGGTATAATGCCAACAAAGTTATACCGAAACCGATATGCTAGCAAATACTAGAGGTGTGCGAGTATTCGTAATTTACAAGCCGAGCTGAACTCGCTTCGATTGTTCGAGCCGAGTCGATCGCTTGAATTTGCCGAGCTACTCGAAATCAACGAACTGTTTGATATAAAAGCGAGCTACTCGAAAAAATCGAACTACTCGAATATTCGAGCCCTTGTGAAACTTCGATTTACGAGGGCTTGAATATTCGAGTAGTTCGATTTCGAGTAGCTCGGCAAATTCAAGCGATCGACTCGGCTCGACCCACCGATCATTGTTCGACTCGAAATTCGAGTACTCGAATAAATCGAGTACTCGCACACCTCTAGCAAATACTGAAACCAAAATACATGAAAACCGAAAACATTAGAGTATTAAATGCCAAATAAATACCGGTATTTTATCGGTTTTTTCTTTTGTGATATTGTAGATTAAACTACCTGAACTATTTTCAAAGTAACCTTATGCAGTTTGGCAAATTTGAAACATTGTATCATTAATATAGGTGTGCGAGTACTCGATTTATTCGAGTACTCGAATTTCAAGTCAAACGATGATCGGTCGGTCGAGCCGAGCCGAGCACTTGAATTTGCCGAACTACTCGAAAAAATCGAACTATGTACTCGAATATTCGAGCTGAAAATTCATCTTCAACTAAATCGAAGTTTTACGACGGCTTGAATATTCGAGTAGTTCGATTTTTTCGAGTAGTTTTTGTTTCATAGTTCGTCGATTTCGAGTAATTCGGCAAATTCGAACAATCGAAGCGAATTCAGCTCGGCTTGTAAATTACGAGTAATCGCGCACCTCTAATCGTTAATATAGTTGCAACAACAATGATAGTCATAATATCAAACTCATTTGTGCTCGCAATTTGTAAGGATTGTATAAATTATCTCCAATTAAATAAGCAAATGAAAACAGGAAAAGTGGTAATTATTATTTTTAATTCGGTATTATGTACATATATCTTCTTTATATATATAATTCTTCTGTGCGTGTGTATGTGACTGAACTCCTCCTAAACGGCTGGACCGATTTTGATAAAATTTTTTGTGTGTGTTCAAATGGATTCGAGAATGCTTTAGATTCACAATTCAGTCCATTACAAAATGTTTTTTTAATTAATTTTTTATTTATAAGTTGTTGTTGATCTTGGAATGTTTTACATTGAATCTGGCAGACAGCGCTGCAATTGCGGTGTCGAATATTCAGAAATATTTTATTTTACTTCCAGTTTGTCCCGATAATTGATAAGTCGAGTTGTGGTAACTGTACACGTGATGATGTCAGGTATTGTAATAACTTTTTTTATACAAATTTTTATCAAAACGGTACAGATTGTTACAACTTAATCAAAAAAGTTTGAAATTTTCGGATTTAAGACGTGTGTACAGGACGTCTGTCGAGTCCGCTAGTGTATTGTATATATTGGTTTCTGAATGACTTTGCGAACGTAATTAACATAATGACAACACATACTGAATCCATTGGTTATAAGTTTTAAGTTTCTGTTTAATAAAAAAATGTTGAAAGTTTTTTGAAATAGAAAAATGAAGGTAAATATCCTGGTATTTTTAGTTTCGGTATAAATCCCTGTTTCTAATGCACGCTCAAGTTCTGATTGTTAGCTAGTTAGCTGTTGGATAACGATCAGCCTATTAAACTTTCATCGAACGTACCGAAGTAGATTCGTGTTCATTAACAGCAGGTTAAGTTGGGAAAGAGGAGGAATCTTCCTTATGCAGGACGAACCGGAACGTAAATTCGTTTGCCACCTGTCGACGTAGACGCACGTGCCACCACCTGGGGCTTTTCTGCTTGCTGCACACGTGTTGCTGACGCACCAAACATCTTGCTTTTTCAATGGATGCTTTCACGCGTATACGGGTACGCCGTATCCCCTATTTAAATGCTACGTAATCGCTTAATATCTGTTAGCAGTATTTATTTAAGATAAACCAACACAGGTAATGCCCTTAAAAATACAAGGGTGAGTTGCCTAAATCGTACCACTTCAAATTAGTATCACTTTATTTTTCAAGCATAAATATCAGTTTATGCGACTTCATTTATTTAGTATCTTCTATTTAATTCATCAATTTTTCAAGGGGATTAAATGTTTATTATTGTTGATTTAAACAATTCTAAGTATTACACGTGAAAATAGAATCATTATGTAATATATTTAACACTTTAGTATATTATCTATATTCTTTTTTTAATTATTTAATTATTTTAAGTGCTACGTTGTAACGTGTACAATAATTTGTACAAAAAGTATTTTGAAAAAATTGAGTTCTTTTGAGCAGTAATTTTATGAATTTTAATAATTAAATTAAAGTTAGAAAGTGATTAACATTAGAACTACCGACATTTGATACACACTTATTTTTAAGTTACAAATAATGTAGAAAATTAAATAGATAATTTAAAATAAAAAACTTGACACCAGTTATTTTGACTGCTTTGGTAGTTCTAGTGTTAAGAAATAATGAAAACTAACTAAGACTCATTGTCAGTCAGATATTAGAAACTAAATTAATGCAACTCTCTTTAATTTACACTGATCTTGGATATTTTTCGATTGTCTTTTTTCCAAAGTTTCCAACAATTTTCAAAAGAACGTTTTCTCTACAAAAGAAAATTAATCAAGATAGTGGTGTAAAATTGTTAATTTAACATTTTTTACAGGGCCTCAAGGTACCTACATATTTAAATTACTGTTCAAAAATACCTCGCCTGTTTCCTTTGTTTCCGTGTGTGGTATATGATTCACTTTCGCGAGATTTAACACGGCATCATTTTCCATTTGTGCGAATACCGATAAATCTTTGCAACGGTTTACATACGAGGTAGAAGAAAAACAAAAATGAAAAGTTCGGACAGTTATTGCGATGAGATTGAGGCAAAAAGCATGAGAAACTTCCGCTCATTTCACGGCCGAGGCACGGGTTTTGTTTTAAGTGGTTTTTATAATTTCATGGGTACTTTGGGAGCCTACCGGTAACCTTTACACTTGTAACATTGATATGGATATTAATTATACAGATAATCAAATAAACCGCACTTAAATCACTTTATTAGATAACAAATTAATTCTGTGCCTTGTTAAAATGTTTCAAAACGTTAATCAGGGCAGAATAACCTTTGTAATTAATATGACGTTAAACTCATTATATAAAAAAAAAAATACTAAATAAGTAAATTTTTAGTCAAATTCGATATATAACCTAAATTGACTACAAGAAACCGATTAAAGTTGGTTTCAGAGCTAGATGTCTTACCGTTTTCGAGATATCGTGGTAAGATTAGGTTAGATTAGGTTAGGTTATATGTATGCGCAGTATCGAATAGCGCAAACGTAGTCCCAAAATTGTATAAAAATTTCTTACCACGATATCTCAAAAACGGTAAGACATTCAGCTCTGAAACGAATTTTAATCGGTTTCTCGTAGTCAATTTAGGTTACATAACGAACCTGAATTCTCAATTTTGGTGGAGTCATTCGGAAACTTATCCTTTGTTTCTAACAACGATTGACAAGAAAAAGTTGTTCACTGTTTTTTTGGTAGATACGTAGCTAAAGAGTTTGCGTTCATCCAGATAGCTAATTGTTTCGCTTCGGGGTTCAGTAAGCAGGATCGCATAGAATGGTCGGTTCACCGTGGGAACGACGAAATATTGAATCGGTCGCGGGAGCATGGAAGTCAAGGAATTGCGTAAATCGCCCTTGCTGTTCCAACCGATCGACCTTGACTTCTTTGTTCTCGAATATTGCGTGGATCGACGCGATCGAAAATCCAGGCCGACGTCTCGGCAGGTGGCATAAAAGTTGCGCCGCCAGTGCGGTTAAACATCGACCGTCTGTCTGTACGGAAGGTTCAAGGGCCGTACCACTATAAGGGAGGCGGTCTCGTTAAAAACATCTGCCACAGACCGCTACCGTTACCGCAGCAAACGCGAACGATCAAAGAACGGCCAAATCCCTCCACCATTCTTTCCAATCCGACACCAGTCAGATTAGTTTGTTTCTGAATCGACCACTTTTCGATCGAAACAATTTTCGGTTTAACGCATTCACGCTTTCGTTCGGAGCTCTTCGATGTAACCATCTTAGGGCAAACAGGCCAGTAGATGGACAGTTTAGCTAATTCTGAAGTTTATATCAAGTTTCTTTTTAGAAATATTTGTTTTATAAAAAAACAGGTCAGATGCTTTGTACATGTAAATGTATAAATTTAAAAAGAAAATTAATTGCACGTAAAGAAATTAATTTACTCAAGCATAAAATTATGAAAATTGTACTCATAGTTTATATTATCAGTAGATGGACCATAAAGCTAGTTTACATTTTTATTTATAAATGTATAATATTATTTGTATAATAATACATTATCTTTATGTCCAAGCACAAGTATACAGTGGTACCTTGATATACGTCTGCTTTGGAATACGTCCTGTTTGAACGTGACAAATTCTGCTCGGTATACGACATACATTTTTTGCGTGAATTTTGCGTCATTTTTAAATAATTATCTCAGAGGAAATTTTTTTTTTTAATGTATTAATTTACAATCTGTCGTAGTGACAATAAGTAAATTTGTTAAATTATTACAATATCATGCCAGTACTTCCCCAGTTGTTAGTACTCTTACATACAAAAGGGATGCTTTTGAATAAAAGAGGAAAAATTAATGTAGGTATAATAATATCAATAGGAGCTTTTTTTTTACATGAGGACGGATTAATCATTTTTACATTACTTCTTATGAGAAAGGTTGGTTTGGTATACGTCCTATTCAGTATAAGTCCAAATATTAGGAATGGATTAAGGTCGTATACCGAGGTACCACTGTACTTCAAAACTCTACGACTAGCACACGATGGTGACATAATTTAGCGCTACAAAATATTCTTCGCGTACAAGTTTTACAATCATCAAAGATACAAGAGTGGGCGATAGGTATTAAAAGGTCGACGACTCCTGGTCTGTATGTTTAATCATAATTTGAGCAGTTAATGACAATTTGTCATTTATTATTAAAAAACGAAATTTTTGCTTACGGCCCTACTCGAATGGGTGTAATTGAGATGTTACAAATACTGATGCGATTCAGTGTATTTCGTCGATGGGAAGATAGACGGTGGTACTAGCTGACGGAGTTATGCGCTCGACTGAACCGTAGGAATTTGACGCGATTATTCTTCTCCCATGGCGAGAGTCCTCTTTAGAGGCAACAGATGAAGAAGTGGCCACCTCTCGACCTCCCACGCCGTCACACCTCGATCGGCAGGTGCTCATCTCGGTGACTTCACGTAATATCCGCAAAAGGCTCCCTCGTTCGCCTCCCTTCTGTCTCGAATATTGTCCTTTATCGATCATCTTCCCAGCCGCGGGTCTACATTATCCTCTAGCAAAGATTCTTTGTATGACAAACGGATATTCGTCGAAGAACGCGTGCGATACGGAGAATGTTTGACGCAAGATCATTTTTAGTAGCTGTCGAATTTACGAGGTAACGGCAAGGGAGTAATTCTTTTCATTTTTCAAATTTCTTCCTTAATTATTCGTTAGTATGTGTTAGCAAAATCGTAACATTATTGTTGTTGGTATTAATATTAATTTTGAATCTTTGTACCTGTGATGAAATAGTTAATTAGCGTGAAAGTAATTTCCGTAATGAAGTTAATGAAAGTAGGAAAATTATTTTAGTGATTTAAAATGATTTAAAGCTCTGTTTAAAATGATCCACCCAAAATTATTAAAATTACCAAACTTACAAATTTGCAAGGATCATTTTTAAACGAAAGAATATTAGAAGAATAATTTTTAATGGAACAATGTAAAATTTGGAAAATGAAAGTAAGAAATACAAAATTACAATAAAATTGAAGGTTAAATAAAAAGTGCATAAATTATCTCCTAGGGAATATGATTTTTGTATTATTACAAAGTATTCGTTTATTTTAGAATTTTTTACAAAATATCTATTTTAAGAAGCATAATATTTTATACTGATTCTAATTCTTTATAATGTGTAAATAATTAATGCAAATTCAATTATTTAAGTTATAGTATAAGTTATAGATATTAAAATATACTTAAATTACAAGCACATTTTGAATCTTGTAAAAAAAATATTCAAAAATGTATTTATGTATTTATTTTTACATTCTTTGCCTTCTCTGAGAAAGGCTTCTGAATTCACTACTGATACACTAATAACAAAGAAATTGAAAAGGCACGATTTACACGACCGGTAAACATAGGCAGCATTCCTCCATACCTTCTTATTGGAATTCTGCAGCAATTTCAGGTCATAAAATTACGTGTTACATTTTTTGATGCCAAAAGTTCCTTATTACGAACGGTAAGAAAAAGAATTTGCAGCTGTCATTCTGTCATGTTTTCAAAATTTATCGAAACTGTTACATGATTTTTACCTTCAATATGCTACGTTAAGCGTGTACATTTGCGATTAAATAAGGCTTCCCCAAGAAAAATGGTGATATTCCAGATTCTTGCCCTTCTCTATAGGGAATGATGATGTAGGAGCAGTGATACGCTTTCGTAGGATTTTTTCTCACTAGGACGCTGCATGCGCATGCATAAGTAACATTACAGTTAGGGAAGCTTTCATGCGTGTAACGTGTACAGCTGTATTGTCCCTAGCTGTAATGTCACTTGCGCATGCAGCCTCCTAGTGAGAAAAAATCCCACAAAAGTGCATCACTATTAGTGATGGCTAAAACTGATATTTGTGAATCACGAGTGATTCGATCACGTTCGTTCCTAATCACGATCATTTTTCACAGTGATTCGTGATTATTCATGCTCTTTTCTGATTGGTCGAAAGTAAAAACCATAATTATCTGGTAACCTTTGACTAGTCAATACTTATGACTAACTGAACGTTCTTTGCGCATTATGCTCAGATATTTCTATACAAGTTATATTGAAGCATTTTATAAAAAAATTGTTGAATTAAGATCAAGAATTACGAAGAGCAATCATTCAAGATAAGAAAATCACGATCACGATCGTGATTCTACGATCACTGTGATAAATCACCGTTAGTGATTTTGCACGCCATTTCTAATCACTATAGGGCAGCGGTTCTGCAAAGATTTTCATTCGGCCCCGACTTATATTTATAGATATTTTATATAGGAAATATTAATTTTATAAAATTTTCTGATTTGGTTGTGATTCTTCTATTGTTCTATTGTGATTTGGTACATTTTAATAGATATTTTCCATTATAAATTCCAATATAAACTATATTTGTTTACACATACAATGTAAATTAATGTTCTGATAGGATTTCAACAAGAATATTTTTCGAGAGGTACAAGAAAATTTCAATCCGACTCGTTTCTTAAAAAATTTGGTGACCCTTGTTATAGGGAAAGGGGTTCCATATACGAGCTGTTGTTTTTGAAAGTGGTATAAGTCTGTTTATTCGTACATTGAAATATTTAAGGGTTTACGTTATGATCAACTAAAAAGTATTAGCAAACGTTAAAAAGTTCAAGTGATGTTTTTAAAACTATCAACTTGTTAAATTGTGTTATGTAATAATAATTGATAAAATTGTTTAAAAAAAAATGATTTTTATTAGCTACAAATGGACTTATACCACTTTTAATAACAACAAATTATGAAAAAATATGAACAATAACAATTTTGAATTTATGTTTTAATTAAAGTTGGCTTTTCTGAAATATATTTATTTAATTAAAATGAGAACATGTAAGTAATCGAATAATTGACTTTATTCTGAAATATTTTCAGTAATGTTATATAAAAATTTATAAATAGACAACTGTGTAAAATAAATCACTTCGTTAAGATAATTAAATGATAGAAATCTAAACGGAATTAGGAAGATTACTTCTTATCACTTCCGCTGACAATGAGCAATAACACCGTTATCTTGTTTATGACGTGTTCTTAAGACATCAATTGTTATCCGTTATAAAGACTTTACGAGCAGTGCACACTGAAGTAGTAATTTATCATTAATACGATTAGAAAGTTGTTTCAGTTATTGACATATTCGGTTTTTTACAGTTAACCTTCTTTTGATTAATTTATAAGGATATTGTACAGGGTTGACTTTTTTATTACAAATATGGGAAGAGGATATCTATGCTATACTAAAAGTATCATAGACTCATTTTCTTCCAAAACTGGACTTATATCAATTTAGAGAAAAAACAAAAACAACTTAATATAGATCTATGGCTTCCCATTACTTGCGCGTAGATGTTTGCACGAAAAAATTTGAATTCATATTTATTTATTACTAATACTTCTCAGTTATATACCAAATTTTACAAAATGTAATAATTGAAGATCATACTATTTTGTTTGCAATCGTACGTCAATTTTAATATTAATATCGTCAAAATTGAGATTTTCAGAATTTCTGGTTCCCTTGTACTGTTATATTCTTTAAGGAAACTTGATTTGATCGCGAGTCTGCATACAAATACATGGAATGTGGGTGCATTGATCAAACAACTGAACTGAAACTAATTTTACAAATAGATATCAAAATAATACATAAAAGTATATCATGCATGTAGTTTCAAAAAATAGAAAAATATGCAAATAGTGCTGTTTAAAAAACACGAGTTGACTTTATTTTAATATTTATAGACAATAATTTTGCAATCATGGAAAACCAACTCATGGAAAAAAGAATTTTCGCAGATTTCCTCTATACTAATAAATTCTTTACTTAATGTTAATGAATTTTCGTTTGAAACATTTTTTTATTGAACTAACAGAATTCACTAAAATATCCTTGATTAATTCGAAACGCACTCTGTATAGAGTCATTTAAAAAAATTGGAAGTGGCTCTGACTTTTTATTGTCGAGGAAGTGCTTCGATAAATTTTAATATTGTAAATTCTTATTGATTCTAATTTTAATTTTCTCTATAATATTTTTGCCAGATTATTGAGAAAATCTAAAAAATCATGGTAGTTATTACGATCAAAACTCTATAATTATTATATGCATTTTCTTATCTCGACAATAGCAGTTTAATTTCTGTAAATCAAAAGTCGATCACACATAAAACTACGTGCAAACAAATGTAACAATATATGCACATAAAAAGTACGATTAATAGCTCTATGAATGTAGAATTGAAATGTGGTAGTAAAAATTTAAAAACTTCAGAACACTTTATTTTAAAGGATTCACAGAAAGAAATCAAATAATTAATTAAATTCAAAATACGCCGTATCAACGGCAAAAATATTAATTATAAAACACATAAAATTAATAAACGAATCAAATAAAAATTTAATTATGGACATGTGAAAATCGATTGAAATATCAATTTGTTTTTATAATCACATATTTACGTATAGAATTGCCTGGTATTCGAAAGGTGAATGTTTTTACACAAAGAACAGTTTCGTGATAAACGTTCGCGAAGGATCGACAGCTGTCGTTGATCGAAGACGTGATCGTCCGCAAGAGTAACTGAAGCGTTTAATTTCGAAACGGATTAAAAGTTGAAAAAGTAGCATTGTCTCTTAGTTCCCATGGATTTCTTACTGGTTGAACTTTTTGTACAGCTTTAATTCCAACCCGTATCAATAACAATTTCTGCTTATAAAGTTCTATATTATTAATTACGAAAATTATAATTAATCTGTCGATTATTTAATATTGATTGATTCATTCAAAACAAAAGATTTTTATTTTATAAATAATTTTGATCCAGTGATTTTAACCATTTCATCACTAGCGATTGTATTTGATATCCCAATTGTCATTGGTCAACCGAGAAATCAGAAAGTTGCTTTATCAAGTTTCAAAGAATAGAAGGTGTTTTTCGATAATAGGAAAAAAAAATCGTTGCGTTTCTTTCAGCTTGAAAATTGCAAAGTATTCTATCGAAGGTGGAATATTGTGCTGGCCTCGAAGTCGACGAAGGGAAAGTGCGAAACGAAACGTAATCGAGCAATTTCATTTTGAGAATAGAGAGAACGGTCGAGCGGATTCGATCTTTCGGGACGAGAGTAACTCGTTCCGTCGTGAAGAGGATTCGTGACCGGAATCTTTCTTCTTTCGACAACAGATATGTTTCTGGAACCGGTGACAAGATGACCCGTCCACCTTACACTTCACTGACAATATGCTTGGCTATACAACTTCGCGCACAAAAAGTTGCAAGAACGCGCGAAATGGTGTCTACTTCTTTCAAAGAATATCAAATCTAACGATTTTTCTATTCAAAGTAGGAAACTTTCTTCTACACGCTTTTCGAGAACACGAAGTTGATTGGAAAACTGGATAGCAGTTCTATTTCCATATGAAAAACGTAATTGTTATCAATACCATTTTCTAGAATTATTAACGTCAGAATTATCAAATATATTGATGAAAGTAGGTTTGATTTAGTAAAGTAATTAATATAATTGATAAGAAACTGGAAATATAATACATATCAGGCTAAAGATGTCCACGACTAATATTAATAGAACTAATATTTCGCACACTAATATTAGTTAGCAGAACCAATATCTCGCACACTAATATTAGTTAGAAGAACTAATATTAGTGTGCGAAAATCCTAAAATATCAGGTTGGGTCGCGTCGGTACTATTCGGATCGACTCGGCTCGGAATTGTTCGGCACAATTATTCGGGTCAGATCGGCTCGACTCGGCTCGGTTCTAGTCGGAGTTATTTGGGTCGGTTCGGGTACAGTCGGAATTGTTCGGATCGAGTCATGTCAATATTATTCGGCTCGACTCGATTCAGTTCGGAATTATTCGGGTCAGATCGACTCGACTCAAGTCGAATCTGATTGGCTCGGTTCTAGTCGGAGTTATTTGGGTCGGTTCGGGTACAGTCGGAATTGTTCGGATCGAGTCATGTCAATATTATTCGGCTCGACTCGATTCAGTTCGGAATTATTCGGGTCAGATCGACTCGACTCGGATCAGGTCGGGAATTATTTTGGTTAGCTCCGAGTGAATTAGACACATTTTTTTTGTGAATACTTTCAATTCATAACAAAATTCGTCTTGAAACACTGTTTTCCTTTCTGCAATTCCTAGTCGACCGAAATAATTCCCGACCCGAGTCAATCCGAGAATCGGATACCCGAAATTTTTGGGTTCTCACGCACCTCTAAACATTAGATTTTCTTTTAATTAACAGCTATCGTTCCTACTATGATTATTATTAATTATTATTTTTCATTCTTTATTGATTTAAACTCTATCCATTGTATTGCTCGTATATTGCTGAAGTGGGTCGCAGATATTATGAAACACTCTATATAAAGGTGGCCAATAATGATATTGGGATTGCAACGCATAATTCCATTGTCGTCGTGTCGGTCTCGTTCCTGCGAGGAATTCAAAGACCGGACGGTTGTCCGGTTACTTTTGCTTTCGGAAGTAGGTAGATGGTGTAGGCACGAGCGGGCACCTACTGCACCTACACACGCGCCCCGCATTCGTACTTTCCTGTCGAACGATAATAGCTATTGTACATCAGCTTGTTAACGCGATACGTGAGTGAACGAGGGTTGAAGGGGAAGCACCGATGTGGAGAAACTCCATCGACGTCCATGGCCTATTTCATTCGCTGTTTTGAATTCACAGATTCGTGCCGGAAATCAGTCAGCTTGTTTCCACGTTCGTCTGTTCCCTATTGTCTTCCCATCTACTATGAAATGAGCGGCGATAAATCATTATTGGTCCATGATTTTTTTTTTGAATCCAATGTTTGTAACTTGGAAATTTTTGTGAGTTTTGTTATAATCGAAAATTATCACTTTGGGATGTTCCCATGTCAAACTAATATTAATTCATGGCAATTGAGAACAGCAATACGTGCAGAGAGGGTTGAGTAATCGTATTGCAAACGTACCTTTAGTGTATGCCAAGCAATAGAAGCGAAGATCGAATCAGACGCATGTATATGTATATCTTGCTAAACTATTCCTTAGCTGTACAGGGATTACAACTCTCGAGGATATATTCTACGAAGCTACACGAGATATATGCTCAAGTATCAAAGACTAGAATTACACCAACGAAACTTCTAAAAGATCTAAAATTAATAAAACTCCTATTCGTAGATATTTGGATAACTTTGTACCAATCTACAGAAATATAGATGTAATAAAGTAGAAAACGGTAAATACATATTTTTGTAAAAATGAATTAAACAAATTGGATTTTGACAGATAGGTATATATGTATAATATTTCATCGTTAAAAAATCTTAATATTATACATTACTTAGCGCCAGTAAATGAAAGAAATAATTACTATCGTTTTATAATTTACTTACTTTCATTGTGGGCTACAAATGAACCCATAATAATCAAGGGTAGGGGTGTACCCCGAAATATGTAACAGAGTGTTGAAAAATTCGAAGTAAAATAATGAATTTTGGATTTTTCTCAACTACGGCGCACTTTAACAAAAAATCTGAAAAATGTCGAGAGTAATAATTATTCTAACACGTTATTACCACAATAACACAAAAGTAGGGCTTTTAAATTCTCAATTGTTCCGTTTTTCATTTATTACAACTAAGATTTGCAACGGAAAAATTTGAAAAAAATCCCCTAATGTGCGTTACCGAGTCTGCAGTGTGTCAGAATTTTTGTAGAATTTTCGAATAACATTAAACAGGAAAACTGGGGCAAAAACTCGAATTTCGAATACTACCTCCCCCCCGGTGTACAGTGTTTTCTCTCGATACGCTATCGAACTACACATTTTAAATTTAATTTGATTCAAGGACCATTTTGACTACGGTTCCCTGGTTATACCCTTTGACCAATTACGAAGACATAGGTACCCGAGTGTTCTAAAGTTATATTTCCATAGGAGGTTGAACGAAAAGGATAAGGTGAGAAGGAAACGAGCTGCGATCACGAGCGATCGTGGCGTAACGTGGGAGGCAGGAGAATTTCTTCGATGATTCACGCCGTGAACGGAGGAAACGTACGGCGCGTGGGTGAAGTTGAAATGGTGGTGATTGAACGCGAAGCGGAAGCGAACAGACACAATCGTGGCTGGACAGGTACGTCGGTTACGTACGTATCTGGTCACACGTAGGTACGCGCATGTCGGGCCTGGTGAAAGCATGCCTGGTGTACCGGCTACCTTTCCTGATCGACGAGACGCGTTTTCCTGCACCGACGCCGGACATCCGGCGCGTTCTTTGGCATAGTAATACGCGCCAACTACCGCCACGGCTACGCTCGTTCGCAGGACTATTCCATTCACGCGTCCTTCATTGATGTCGTTCTACGGAGGTCGATCGTACATGTAGGATATGCGAGTATCTAAATGATGTATGAATGAATATGTTCCGAGAAGTGCATGCGAAGAATAAAGGTTCGTTCACATTGTTCCTCGCGTTCGAGAAATACAGTAACAGACAAAAATAGAGAATTTAGATGATTTCAAGAAAATCAAACGAATGATTTTCTTACAATTTTGATTTCAGAACTTATGTGGACTACCACCCTATTTCCAAATAAAAAATACTCAGCGCCCTCTGAAATTTTTAAGCGAACATATAGATGTAGCGACAAATTTACGTTGCCCAATTTCTGCTACTTTAGGAAGCACTGTTTTATATTATTGAAAAACGTAATAATTACCAGTATTAATTACTAGCATCCCCATCGCGGCTTCGCCCGCTCTCATAAATAGAAAATTCGAGAATTTGAAGTAATAATTGTTGTATTATTTTTTGGTGATCAATCTCTAGTATTTCAGAAAAGTAGGTATTGCTGCCTGCAGAAACAGTAGAAAAGCGGCGACCCCGTACTACATAACGCGTACGTTGTTACGATCGCACACGGATAGGCAGAATTCAATGTGATAATTTCCACAATTTATTAAAGTGATATAGCCTATGTCACTCCGGAGAAGGCAAGGAAGCTACTGTTAAAATTTGGTATCAATCGGGTAAGTAGTTTTTGAAATTTTTCTGTACATATAAACACACGCTGTCTCTTTATATAATAGTATGATTTATATATTTATTCTCAGTAGTGGTAGTATTTTTGCATAAAAGTTATAATTCACTTACTTACTCATTTGCTTTACATACATGTAACAAATTTATTTAGAGGTGAGATTTGATAACTTTAAAGGGTTAAAGTACATTAATAAAAATACAATAATTATGATAGGTATTCCATTTAATTCTCACTAACATGTACAGGTTTTTATACAAAAACTATTTCAAATTCATATGGTATATAGGGCATATAGAAGAAGGTACGAATATGAGAAAGTAGAAATACGAGATGCCAAGGTTTTAATACGTATGCAGTATTGACACTTTTAACGATGATTATACATATATCAAGTATTACGACGGGTAAAATACTTTCCCATAACAATAAATTTTAATAGATATTATTGGTTTGTTTAACCTTTGAACAGCGGAGCCTGAGTCATTCGTAATCCAAACTTACAAAATGTAGGTGCCTATACAAAAGTATTAATCTAAACTTAAATGTATAATATTTAAATGAAAGGGTTTCATATATTGAAAGAATAATTTTCGAAGGAACAATGTAAAATTTGGAAAAATAAATACAAAACTGAATTAAAATTGGGGCTCTCTACACGGTTCTTCAAGTGAAAACCCTGGTTTATTTTGTGAGTTTTAAAAAAACAAAACCTATATGTTATACTATAATAATCAGAGTATTAAGTACCTATACCAAAGGATATTTGAAGTATTTGTGTTTTAATTATGATATACAATAATATATAGTACAATGAGAAGTTGGTAAAAATAAGAGATACTTGGTTGGCAGGAGCATCAAAGAGTCTCATATTACTACTACATGTTTAAATTTACTACTGAATAATAAAATAACCACATGAACAATTAAAATGTCCATATTTTGCGATAAAAGATTTTCTAAAGATTGCAAAGGCGAATTGTGGATTTATTATCTGTCATTCCACTTATAGCCGAAATAAAATAAACGTTTCGATCGACATTAACCTGAACTTAATCTAATCTAATTCTCCGATCTGATTAATGCAGGTCAGTAAAATTCACAAGCTCGTCTTGAGGCAACCGGTCATCAAAGAGACTAAATATTAAGTTTTCAACTTCCATAATAAGAATATTTAACCAAATAACAATATGCTTTAGATTAAAATAAAGGAACATTAACGTAAAAGTAACATAAGTATATTTCAAATGTGTACAATATTTGTTTAAACAGAGAAATACTCGGTAACGAGCAAAAACTAAAAATAGACATTGAACAATTTATTAACCCCAGTAATTAAAAATGAAAAAAAAAATAGATGAGGCCCGTTAATTGAAACGTGAAAATAAAGAAGGTTATAAGTGCCGAAACTAATTTTCTGAGAAAAACAATTTTTCGTTTTTTATTTGCTAAAAATACAATAACCTTGTCGATTAATTGCGACAACACTTCTACCCATATTTACTGTCATTGGTTTTCATATAAACATCCTCTTCATGCAGAAAAAAGGAAAATGTTTTAAAAAAATGGCACTTACAACTGTTTTTAATTTCCATTCTTCGGTTGGCGGATCGTTGATAAAAATTTCTTACTTTTATTAACCATTTCGCTATGACAGGCGATTATAGTCGCTCTCTATACGATGCCTTTCATATATTACGGGCAACTATAGTTGTTTTCTATATTTATGCATTAATACAAAAGGAAGGAAGAAATTGTAAGTATACGATATCTATCAATTGGTGGATCGATCATCAATATCTATTCGTCTCTGAATTTTGAGGTCGAATAGTAGAGAAATGCCACAGCAATCTGTCTCGAACTGAAAGTAATTGTTTTTCTCTATAAAATGTAACGGCGTGAAATGCAGAACGTCCTTCGTCTAACATGCGACTCGATGAAAACTGCAGTAATATAGATAAGGCATCATCCGCTAACTCTGGATATTTGCCTTTTGTCATACTCCAAAATTTAACCAGTTTGCCCTTTTCGTTATAATTTTGCTTCAAGGTATGATCATCTGACAAATTTTCCAACATTTTTTGTTTCGCTTCATCTAGATGATTTATATCTGCAATATTGAAGTCGAAGGGATTTCGGATCCAATTGTATCTATTCGCGTTGTTAAGAGGAAAGCATCGCGGTAGTGCATTCTCCATAGCAGAAAGATGTTGTAAAATTAAAGGAGAAATATATTCTGGATTGGTCTGAAATGTGAGTTGAAACATATTGAAGTTTTTATCTGTAACTTTTCTCTTCCATATTTTAATTTTATCCAAGAATGCCTTCATTTTATCCATCGACGTAAAAATGTATGATTCGTCACCCTGCATACTTTCAATAAGGTCGATCATATGTTGCGAAATATCAACGAAGTATGCAAATTTTGACCACCACACTTGGTCTCTAATCTTGTCAGCGAAGTCAGGTCTCGTTATAGTAAAAATATGTAATAACTGCCACTTTTGATTGTAAAATTTGCGGAGCGCTTCGCTTCTGAACATCCAATACTTAGAGCAAAAGAGCAGCGCTTTGTGACGACTCTCCATTACCTGACACATAAACTCGCTAATTTTGTGCCCAATTGGACTGAATATAACGGACTGAATCATCGTATCTACTGTATTCATTACATCTTGCAGAGGTTTGGTAATCGTTCATGTTATCAAAACGTGCCGAGCATACCAACATTTGATTGTTTTATTAGGTAACATTTTCTGCAGGTATTCAACGAACGATACATTTTTATTTTCATCCATACTAGCAACGAATATTGAAACACAATTTTGAAATTGTAATCCAAATTGTTCCAACATGGGTGGTATAGAGTTACATATATCTGATTCAGTACGTCTTGTTGTTAAGTCGATGTAAGATAAAAAATGCTCAACAATAGAATCTCCATCTACAAATCTTACATAGCTCATCAAATGGCATTCGTGATGTATATCCAGTAGAAGTGAAACTTTTGCACCACATAATTTTTTCTTTAACTGTTGCCGAATAACGGAAATCATCGTTTTCATGGAGTCAGAACCACTGCTAATATGCGATGGGGGTACATGCGATACTGTACCCTTTGAATAGGAACGTGACACAGATTTCACTTCTTCGCGGGCAGGTAAAATCGGATATGGTACTGCTCTATGCATGGCTGTTGGTTGCTTGTTCTTATGGTTATTCTGTTCGTAATTCGCAACTTTATCATCCGCCACTGTATCATTCGACACATTACAACTTCCTCCTTGTTTTATTTTTTGATTCTCTAGTTGTGTAAAGTGATTCTGTAGAATTACGTCACGGTGTTTTCGATTACAGTGATCTTTCAGTGTTCTTGCCTTCATACTTTCGTTGTCAAGTTCTTCCTGGCATACAAGACATTTAGGACGCGGTTTATTTTTGGGTCCAACATACGAAAATCCGTATTTGAAATAAATATCCTTATACAGACGCACTACGTCGGCTTTCACTTTGGTATCAGCGTTGGAAGTACCAGGTGATGGGTCCATATTGAACAAAACTGTGAATCAACGGCACGGACTCAACGCGTTGCGATTTAATGGAAAACTAACTGCAGACTATAGATAATTCAACTTGATTTTACAATAATTATCAATTCGATAACGGATATCTACAATTTTCTGATAACGCAGTAGAAATGCGAATATGAGATAACAAGGTTTTAACACGTACGCAGAATTAACACTTTTAACGATGATTGTATATCAAGTATTACGACGGGTAAAATACTTTCCTATAAGAATCATTCTTGATACATATTATTGTTTTGTTTAACCTTTTGTATCGTCGCGAACTCAGACTCTGTTACAGCACTAGCGTAGAGGGAGAGCGTCTGTGAAGTTAGTACCTCATTTTCAGAAATCCAAACTTTTAGTAACAGTTCTATTTGCACCCGCAATAGTTCTACAGTTCCTGAGAGATTTCAGAAATAGTTCTGGCGCAATACCTGAAAAAATAGCATTTTGAAAATATCAGGTGCCAATTTCGCGTGACACCGCATCATGCGAAAAATGTTATTTAAATCATCGTATTTTATAGTTTTTAAATAGTACTACAGTTCCTGATAGGTTTTAGCAATAGTTCCGACCGCGAAATATTAAAAAACAATGTCTAATCTCGAAACTGGCACCTCAAATTTCCATTAAAATGGCAGAACTTTTTTGTGTTTGATTTTACGTCTTCGGGCCATAATAACTTTCGATAGAACTGTGCGGGGTGCAAATGGGACTGTCACCAGAACTTTGAATTTTTCAAAAAATTTCACTTTTGGACTTGGGATGAACTAGAAACTTAAAGTAGCCAGAATTTTTTTGTTTTTGAAAATGATCCGTATTTTTCGGAACGTGGGACCTCGTTGATTTCAAGGAAAGAATTTGATATATTAACAATCTGAGTTATGTCTCCAAAAGATAGACTATCTTAAAGACATCAAAGACCGTTTTTGCGTTCGATTAGACTATTAGAGTATTCCCAGAATGCATATGCATATCGAAACACATCCGTCCGATGTAGGAAAAAAAAGTAAATTAAAAGAAACAAAAGACTGGACTACGTAAAAAGTGAATTAAAAAGATGATAACAAGATGACGTATGAACATAGTAGGGACCGTCGCACAGTGGGACAAAACGGCTTTCGGCGATCAAAATTCGATTTTCGTGGATTCGAAAATTGAAAAATTAATTACATACATCGATAGAGAATAAACTATAGTTTAACGTAGCGTAATCCGTTTTTTCATATTTGCTTCCGTTTTGCCGTGGTTCGCACTCAAAGTCAGTAGAAATTCGTCAAAACGAAACGCTGATAATATTACCCGTAACTTCAATGTACGATTCTAATGAATTTTACTCGGAAAGATACAATTCAAATAAATAATGATAAAGTTTACTAGGATAGTATAGATTCTATTCAGTGCATAAGGTAAGTTAAAATGTTAAGAACTTTTTAAATAATAGGATCTGATTGAAACAAAGTACATTTAACTAAAATCTCAACTTTGAGTTTGATTTTTAAAAAATGCCACAACTTGCCACATGTTTAATCATTACTGCAGGAAAGAGTGAACCTTCCTCTATCAGAATCTGAAAAAATCGGGTGCACTTTTAGGCACTTTTTCAAGAAAATGGCGATTGAATGAAATTACATCCATCTTGGCCGCTGCGCGCGAAGATGGAAAAGCAGTAACAGATACGATTATTAACCAGTTAACTGCCTTATTAACTATTATTATTAATCATTGCAACGTGTATATTCGTCATCCAAAACTTTGTTTCGGTTTAATAAAGGTGTTCAATATAACAACTATTTATAAATAATAGGATCTGATTGAAACAAAGCACCTACATTTAACTAAAATCTCAACTTTGAGCTTGATTTAAAAAAAATGCCACAACTTGCCACATGTTTAATTATTACTGCAGGAAAGAGTGAACCTTTCTCTATCAGAATTTGAAAAAATCGGGTGCACCTTTTTGCATAATTGTCAAAACTGTTTTCTTGAATGATTTGGTATAGATCATAAGAAATATAAATAAATATATTATGATAACACATGTCTTGTCATTTTTTAATTATTATATCTATTTCTCTTAGAGTTATCAACAGTTTTAAGTCAAATTTTTGTTAAATAACATAAAATATGTCTAACAAGTGAAGGATATTGAACGCGCTACAGTTTATACGTGAATATCTTGACACCCTGTAGTTCAATAAGATTTATATTCATACAACTTAAGTATCATAATGTAGGCAAAAACTTCCCAAAATTTCATTAAAATATTTCCAATAGAACCGAAGTTACAGAATTTTGATCGCCAAAAGCCGTTTTTTCCCACTGTGCGTCGGAGGCATACATGTTTTATACTTGCTGCGACTCTTGCCACAGTTGAGGTTCCCAAGTCCGGAAGTGAAATTTTTTGAAAAATCCAAAGTTCTGATGACAGTTCCATTTGCACCCCGAAGAGTTTTATCGGTATTTATTATGGCCCGAAGATGTAAAATCAAAAACAGAAATGTTCTGGCCATTTTTATGGAAATTTGAGGTGCCAGTTTCGAGATTGGACATTGTTTTTTTAATATTTCGCGGTCGGAACTATTGCTAAAACCTATCAGGAACTGTAGAACTATTTGAAAACTATAAAATACGATGATTTAAATAACATTTTTCGCATGATGCGGTGCCACGCGAAGTTGGCACCCGATATTTTCAAAATGCTACTTTTTCAGGTATTTTGCTGGAACTATTTCTAAAACATATCAGGAACTGTAGAACTATTGAGGGTGCAAATAGAACTGTTGCTAAAAGTTTTGTTTTTTGAAAATGAGCTGCTAACTTCACAGACGCAGAGGGAGAGCGGTTCCCTCAGAAACCGTCTCGTGTATTCTATAAGGGATGTAGGTCCGTGTGGTGCGCGGTTAAGAAGTGAAATTCAAACGTTAATACGTTTTATTATTTATTTATTAACAATTGAATAGTAATGAATCAGTTAATTAACAAAGTACTAATCAAATAGAGTTTAACAAAAGATTCCGCCATAGAGAGGAAATATAAAGGAAAATAATATAATTAGTGTTACAAAGATTTCGCCCTAGAGAGAAAATATAAAAGAAAATAATATGATTAATATTACAATTGAGTTCGCTCTAAATGAAAATACAAAGAAAATGTTTCATTAGTAATTAATAACTATTGAACGTGGCTTATTCTAAAGATACATCTAATAATACTTTGATTTATTAATCAGTTATTCAAACAATTGGAAATAATTAAGACCAATGTCTTGTGCTGGTTCGACAGACACAATTAGAGTTTTTATCTACAGGCCGCTAATCGGTTTCTAGTACCACTAGAGCTGTATCAGTCGGGCCGCATTCAAGGAGCTCGGCTTCTCGCTAGCTCATTAAACTTAATAGTGAACCTTGATCTGACACGTGGGTAACACGTTGCGAACCATAAGTAAGAGGACACACAGGGGACTATCGTGGAAACCTGCATTCGTTACTGATAGAAAGAAATAGAATCAGCCTGCAGTTATTGTTTACCTAGGTAAACTAGCGCTGAGTTACCTCTTAGCAGTAGCTCTATCACAAAAGTGCTAGCTCTATTGGAGCGTGGTCGAAACCAACCTGTAGAATCAACTTGGGTTTCTCTGCTGCTATTGCTCTATCTAAGTGAGCTGCTATATTCAAATCTCCTTAGAGATTCGACCTAAGTCGAAACCGTACTGACTTTTCTCCGCTTGCACGCCTCTATTTATACCCTGAGTTTCGCTGACTCAGCACGCAATTTCCAAGAATTTTTAACTTTTTTCTTGAATTTTTGCCTACGGCAATTTGCGCCCTGCCAGTACCTACCTTCCAACTCTTTTCTTTAACGCAAGCTCCCCTATTCTTATTACTAACGCGAGCCTCCTATTATTACTAGCAGAAGCGTGCGCGCCATCTATCGTTACAAGGTTTTATTATAATACATTAATTATCGATTAAACATTATTTAATTCAATTTCATGATTTATTCTTAAACTAAGTTGTCAGCGGAACGTTACAATTTGAACAGCGGAGCCTGAGTTATTCGTAATCCAAACTTACAAAATGACGGTATACAAGGGTATTAACTTAAGGTTGAATATATAATTTTTAAATGAAAGGGTTTCATATATTGAAAGAATAATTTTCGAAGGAACAGTGTAAAATTTCGAAAAAGAAATACAAAACTAAATTAAAATTGGGGCTCTCTATATGGTCCGCCAGCCAAGGATACTTTTTCAAGTGAAAACTTTGATTTATTTTGTGAGTTTTAAAAAAGCAAAACCGATAAGTTATATATTGGTATTGGGAAGCAGGACAAAGGTAAAATGAAAAACAGAATGTATATATTCGTAAGGATGTGACATCGTCCAAAAATCCTCATGCTAGGCGGGCCGGTCTCATTAGCCCTTATCTACATTTCAACACTTTACGTTTACGTATTGAGTTACGAATGCCTTTGATCCAAAGAGTTCGAAGAATTAATTATTTGTCTCTCGGCATTTTATTTGATCATGAATATTGATCGTGCTGTTGATATAAGATAATATACATTTTTTGCCCGTATATCAATATTATACTATAATAATCAGAGTATTGGTATACCAAAGGAGATTTGAAGTATTTGCGTTTTAATTATGATATGTGTCGCAATCGTGTTTAGTGGAGGGGGTTTCGTCTCCCCGGACGCCTTAAGTTCGGGCCGGGGACTGCTAGGTGGCGGCGAGGCGAACCGTTTCTTGCAAGCGCTCGCCCGGCATGCGGTCCGAATAAATACCAGTTTCGAACCGCGGTATAGCCCCACTGACGAGTCTGACAGACGATCCCGAGACGAAACACCGTTTGTTTTCTCGACTGCTACATATGTAATAATAAATAGTTAAATGACAAGTTGGTAAAAGTAAGAGATACTTGATTGGTAGCAGAATGAAAGAAAGTCCCATATCACAACTACATTCTTAAATTAATTACTAAATAATAAAATAAACACATGAACAATTAAAATGTGGATATTTTGCGACGAAAGATTTTCTGAAGATTGTAAAGGCGAATTGTGGATTTTAATATCTGTCATTCCATTTATAGCCGAAATAAAATAATCGTTTCTATCGACATTAACTCGAATTTAATCTAATCTAATTCGCCGATCTGATTAATCTAGGTCAGTAGAATATGTACACCGCTCGTCTCGGAGGCGACCGGTCATCAAAGCGATTAAAACGTTGAGTTTTCAACTTCCTCAACAAGAACATTTACCCAAATAACGATATGCTTTAGATTAAAATAAAAGGAACATTGGCGAAATTTATGACGTAAAGATGACGTAAGTGTTATTTCAGATGTATATAATATTTGTATAAACAGAGAAATATTCGGTAACGAGCAAGACTAAAAATAGACATTGAACAATTTATTAATTCCAGTAATTAAAAATGTAAAAAGAAAAGATGAGGCCTGTTAATCGAAGCGTGGAACTAAATAAGGTTATAGTGCTGAAACTAATTTTCTGAGAAAAACAATTTTTCGTTTTTTATTTACTAAAAATACAATAATCTTGTCGATTAATTGCGATAACACTTCTACTCACATTTACTGTCATTTGTTTTCATAAAAACATCCATCTCATGCAAAAAAAAGAAAGTCATTTTAAAAAATGACACTTACTGCTGTTTTTAATTTTCATTCTTCGTTTGGCGGACCGTTAATAATAATTTCATATTTTTATTAACGATTTCGGTACGACAGGCAATTATAGTCGTTCTCTATACGATGCCTTTCATATGCTACGGGCAACTATAATTGTTTTCCATAAAATGCCACTGATATACGATAGCCCACTATAGTCACTCGCTCTCTTACACGCTCTGTATCTCTTTCTGAACTTCTGCTTTCGATTTTCACGTGTTTTCTCTAATATCATTTGTTAAGAAATCATAAAACCCTTTTTCATGATAAGTTTCTTCCCTCCAAAAATGGTCTAAGCAACTCTAGTTACGGTAAGGTGTAAATTCAGTCGTTGATAACTGTCTTCGTTCAGTGAGCGTTACGCTGTAGAGACCGTTCGTAGCAAAAGGTTTAAATATTTCAATTTCTTTTCTACCAATAATCATATTGGGAATACACTTCACGTGCACCGGTCACAAAATGAAGTTTACACATTTTTAAAGCATGTATTTTTTTAATTTTCACCGATATTTATCCACTAATACAAAAGGAAGAAAGAAATTATAAGAATACGATATCTATCAATTGGTGGATTGATCATCGATAACTATTCGTCTCTGAATTTCAGGTCGAATCGTAGACAAATGCAACAGCAATTCCTCTTCAACTGAAAGTAATCGTTCTTCTTTATAAAATGTAACGGCGTGCAATGCAGAACGTCCTTCGTCTAACATGTGACTCGATGAAAACTGTAGTAATATAGATAAGGCATCATCCGCTAACTCTGGATACGCGTTTTTTGCCTGAATCCAAAATTTAAGTAGGTTGTGCCTTTCTCTATACTCTAGCTGCAGGTCACGATTATGTGACAAATTTACCAACATTTCTCGTTTCCGTAGCGGTAGATAATTTCTCTCTTCATCTTTCAGAGCAAAGGGATTTCGAATCCAATTGTATTTATTCGCGTTTTCAATAGGGAAGAATTGCGGTACTTTATCCTCCATAGCAGAAAGATGTTGTAAAATCAAATCGGAAATACATTCTGGATTGGTCTTAGCTGTGAGTCGAAACATACTGAAGTTTTTATTTTGAACTTCTTCTTTCCATATTTTAATTTTTCTCCGGAATGCCTCCATTTTATCGATCGACGTAAAGATGTATGATTCGTCACCCTGCATACTTTCAATAAGGTCGATCACATGTTGGGAAATATCAACGAAGTATGCAAATCTTGACAACCACACTTTGTGTCCTATCAGGGCAGCATAGCGAGGTTTCATTCTAGTAAAATTATATGATAACGCCTCCCTTTGTTCGTAAACTGTGTGAAGTGCTTGGTTTATGAACATCCAGTACTTAGTGCAAAAGAGCAGCGGTTTATGACGACTCCCTAATACCTGACAAATAACCTCGCTAACTTGGCGCCCAATTGGACTAAATATAACGGATTTAATCATCTTACGTACTCTCTTCATTACATCTTTAAGAGATTCGGGAATTGTTCGTGTTATCAAAGCGTGCCGAGCATACCAACATTTGACCGTTTTATTAGGTAATTTTTCCTGCAGGTATTTAACAAACGAAATGATTTTCTCATTATCCATACCAGCAACGAATATTGAAACACAATGTTGAAATTCTAATTCATTTATTCTGAACATGTCTAGTATAGAATTATATATATCTGATTCAGTAGCTTTTGGTGTTAATTCGATGTAAGATAAAAAATGCTCTAAAATAGAATTTTCATCTACAAATCGTACATAGTTCAACAAATGACATCCGTGATGTATATCCAGTAGAAGTGAAAATTTTTTACCAACTAATTTTTGAAGCAACTGTTGCTGAATATCGGAAGGTATCTTTTTTATGTAGCCAGAAATACTGTTGTGCGATAAGGATACATTTGATACTGTACCCCCTGAAGAGGAATGTAACACAGGTTTAACTTCTTCGCAAGCAGGTAAAATTAGATATTGTACTGCTCTATGCATGTCTATTGGTTGCATGTTCTTCACAATCAATTCAACCACTTTACAATTTAGCCGTTCGCAATTCGCAACTTCATCATTCGCCACGTGAACATGATTCAACACAGTATTCTTCGTCACATGATTATTCGATACATTCTTATTCGACACATTCTTATTCAACACATTATTATTCGACACATTATCATTTCCTACTTGCTTCATTTTTTGATTCTTTAGATTTATAAAGTAATCTTCTAGAATTGTATTTCTGTCTGTACCGTGTTCTTTATTAAAGTGATCTTGCAGTCTTGCTGCCCTCATATCTGAGTTGTCAAGTTCTATGTCGCATAGAAGACACTTGGGACGCGGTTTATTTTCGGGTCCAACATACCAAAATCCGTATTTTAAATAATCACCCTTATACCGATGCCCTGTTTCGGCTTTCACTTTGACATCAGCGTTGGAAGTACCAGGTGATGAGGTCATATTGAACAAAAATGTGAATCGACGGCACGGACACAACGCGTTGCGATTTAATGGAGAACTAACTACAGACTATAGAGAATTGAACTTGATTTTACAATAATTATCAATTCGATAACGGATATCTACAATTTTCTGATAACGGAGTAGAAACTGCGGATATGAGATACCAAGGTTTTAACACGTACACAGCATTGACACTTATAACGATGATTGTACATTACGACAAGTAAAATACTTTCCAATATTCAATTATTATTGGATAGATATTATTGTTTTGTTTTACCTTTGAACAGCGGAGTCTGAGTCGTTCGTAACCCAAACTTATAAAATGAAGGTACCTATACAAAGGTATTAGCCTAAACTTAAATGTATACTATTTAAATGAATGGGTTTCATATATTGAAAGAATAATTTTCGAATGAACAGTGTAAGATTTTGAAAAAGAAATACAAAACTGATTTAAAATTGGGGCTCTCTACGTGGTCCGCCATTCAAGGGTGTTTCTTCAAGTGAGAACTTTGGTTTATTTTGTGAGTTTTAAAAAAGCAAAACCGTTAAATTGTACTATAATAATCAGAGTATTAAGTATACCAACGGATATTTGAAGTATTTGTGTTTTAATTATGATATGCAATAATAAATAGTGAAATGACAAATTGGTGAAAGTAAGAGATACTTGATTGGTAGTAGTATGAAAGAATCCCATATCACAACTGTGGGGATTTTCCAATCAATGATCACGTACATCTTTTAATTTGCTTAAGATTTATTCATATTATATTATTGTAATTACGCACATGGATCTTTTTTTCTCACCACGCATACCAACATAAGAAACAATAAAGTAACGCTTCTCTCAGGCACTCCATCATTCACATTCATTATCCCTAGCATTCACTCTCATCAATAAAGCCAATCTCACAGCAACTACATTCTTAAATTTATTACTAAATAATAAAATGAAAACATGAACAAATAAGATGTACATGTTGAATGTCTACCACTTATGGGCAAAATAAAATGAACGCTTCGTTTAACTGATTGTCTTATTATATATGACGTTCTGTTATGTTTAATTTATGATTATTAATATTCTATTTTAGTTTTGTGACCTTATTTTTCTCAAAAGTAACACTGTCTCGTATTATTAGCCGGATTTATATCAATCTGAATTTGCCATTAATTAGAGAAAGTGAAAAAACGAAAACTTTGTAAAGTCTATAATATTTATATTTATGCAGCATATTCGGTATGAAATTTCCCAAATTTCTGTGTTGGATTTTTCGATTTATGACTATTCTGAGAATTTCTACGTTCAAAAATAAAATGGGTATCTGATTTCCATACGTTCTTTTCTATTATAGCGAACATCCGTCGAGAACTCAAGTGTTTCCGTGATATTATTAGCTATTACTTCTTTATGTTATATGCGTGATGATTCACTGGCTTCTCTATAGGATGCGATGTCATCCTCAATGTTGATAAATGTCTTGAATCGGTTTCCACACACACTTTATAACAAGTGATCCGAGCGGCAATCAGTCTGTTAAGAATCAGTTAGAATTAGTCATTATGATAATAACAGAAAAACATGATAATGTCTCGGAAATAGTTGAGTTTTTGATTTCCATTTACTACGGTTCTGGTAATCATAATGGTATGCCCCGTATATCATATCAATCTTGAATTGCTTTGTCTGAACACCCTGCATATTAGGGAATTATATTTCGTTTCAACACTGACTTAATAAACAATCGAACGTAGTAACAGGAAGAAAAAAATTATTAATTGAAGATACGCTAACTTGCATTCAAGATTGCAATTCATTAAATTTTAATATAGGTTTTATGTACCGTGTTGTATTGGCTTATGAACCTTTTACTGACGTAATTTTGTTAATAAAAATCGGAAGGAAAAAATTTTAAATAAATTGTAATCAAAATGATAGGAAATTGTCAAGTGTTTTAATACTGTAGTTGAGTCATACGCGAGCTTATTCTTTATCTAGTTAATCTGCAGCGTACAATATCTGCTCAGACGTCGCGACGGACCATGGAGAGAGGCACAATTTTAATGTATGTAATTTCGTATTTACTTTAATTTTCTAAATTTTTACATTGTTTCTATAAAAAATTGTTTTTCCAATACTGGATGTTGCCTGTAACGTTACTCACGATTTTTCATCCACTTGGAGCCATCTGACAAAAAAAACTTTAGAACAAGAGTTGCAGGGTATGAAGTGCACAATAGATATCAATAAAAAAAATTTCAAAAACAATTTGTTTTCATGGCGAAGTCTAGGTCACCTTGAGTTTTACAGATAAGACCATACTTTTTTTTGTTTACTATATTTAGAGGACATCGAGACGAATTCAAAACACATACTATTACATGATATTTTTAGTAACATATTACTTGATTTACAGAAATGGAAATGTGAAATATTTAGCTTTTCGTCGTATGTGACCTTGACAGTGTAAACATTATTTGACCCCGAAGAGATTACTGAATGTAAACACGGAATGTTGCTTCGTCGCAATTGTTATTTCGTCATTGCAGTTCCTTCATTAGTCTTCTTTTGTTTCCACACAAGATCGTACTTCCAATATTTGGTGCAAAGTAATCGTTTGCAACAATGTGTTCTTTTTCTAATTTCGCGAGAATTGAAATGATTTTAAATAAAGTGCATTTTGCTTATGTTCTGATCACGAGTTTACATTCAGTAAGCTCCTCGGGGTCAAATAATGTTTACATTTCCACTTGTTAGTAAAAATATCATGTAATATGTGTTTGGAATTTGTCTCGATGTCCTCTAAATATGGTAAACAAAAAAAATATATAGTCCTATCTGTAAAACCCAAGGTGACCTCGACTTCGCCATGAAAACAAACTGTTTTCGAAATTTTTTTTACTGATATATATTGTGCACTTCATACCCTGCAATTCTTGTTCTAAACTTCTTTTTGTCAGATGGCTACAAGTGGGTGAAAAATCGTGAGTAACGTTACAGGTAACACCCTGTATATTCACACTTGGAGGGTTGTGACTGCTGGGAAGTGGATGTTATTTTAGCGCAATTGCACCCTTGAACACCGTCGGTATAACCGTGAACTTGGGAACGGCAGAGCGGGTTTTCAACCCCACTAGGCTCACTTAAACAATGATCTTCCAATATATGAAACTCTGTCGTTTAATAATTATACATTCAATTTTAGGTTAATATTTTTTTATTATACATTTTATACGTTTCGATTGACCTAACTCGGCTGCTCAATGGTTAAATTAACGATAGTTAATTTCATTCATTAAATTTTATCGTATTTATATAGCGTTCGGTATTATCCGCGGTTTCATGTATGTATGTCTTTCATCCGCGATAATTGAAACGCAATGAAGCAGTACTTATTTCATACCTTTAACAATTAGACTTCGCGATTCATGAATGACCCGTTGTACAACAGGATGTAGTTCGGTTGTATCTCAAAATGAAAATACCGTCACTATTGTTGTTGCGTGGAAAAGGTGAAAGGAAACATACACGAAACGAGTGTACGTAGGCCATAGCGATGCAGGTGAAACGATACACAGGTATCGTCGATCCGAAAAAAAAGCGCGTGCATGCAACTGAATGCAACGAAATTGTTTAATAACGGATGCAACTTCCGGGCTACGGGTATAGCGTACCGGATGATTCGCAGCGGAGTTTCCGCATGGGGCCGGAGGGAGCCGCGAGCGCAGTCGATTCGCTCAGCCGACGACATTGTGTAAAATATCATTGTTTGATAGCGTTGCCAGTATGAGCGGAGGGTACCGATGCCTTATCTGCTTCCGCTGTCATTGCGGAACGTTGATAATCGAGCCGGTGAGAGTGATTCTATATCGGGATCACTGGTGCAGATTTTGCGTTAGTGGAAATTTACTTCAATTCGATTGCATTATGGGGCAAATCGAAGGTAGCCTTGTCTTTTTGAAGGAGGACTATGCGTCGAAAGGTAACTGAAAGGGAACCAAGCGAGGGTGATCGATCCTTTACCCAATTTAATTTACAGCTTCGCCTTATCTCATAAGGAAACATACCGAAATGCCCCTCCTCGATTTTGACGAAACTCGGTGGACACGGTAGACTCTTGTTACATTGCCACGGATGAGGCTGTAGAAGTGGATAATTTTTCAAGCATCCTAGTCTTCATTTGCAGAGGGCGGAGAAGTAAAGGTATATTATTTTCATAGGCTATGATGGCGTAAGTGTCAGCACAGGAAAGGTTGGATAACTAGCCGAAAATCAGGACCGATATCGGGCAGTTACGAAGTGGAGATGTCTTTTCGGTTCTTACAATTAAAAAATAGTTCGAGTCGAGTATTTGAATGTTGAGGAACTTTGAAAAAAGCAGAGGGTGAAGGAGAAAGAGGTCCGGGAATCGAAGGAAGAAAGATAAATACATTGCTGAGATAATATAGATTATACAATAAAACTTTTTTATTTTTCTTAAATGAAACTTTGATCAATGTAAGGTCCTTCGAATTAAAATAAGACCAAACAAGATATAATTTCAAGTATATTTGCTTATATAACGAGTGATTTTCTTTCACCTGTTTAATACGTAAAAGTGATCTGAAGATTTTTCTCCTTTTTCATCCCCTTTCGTGTTTGGTCTTGTTTTAATCAGAAAAACCTTACAATTACATTAGTAAATGTTTCAACGAAAAAAAAATCATCTAATTGAAATTCGGTATTTACTTTAGCCATTGCATGAATTGTAGATCAAATAACGAAACCTGGCATTCAACGATCTTTGACTGGGCAAATTGTAATTAGAATTCAACTCAGAATTCAACCTTATTAAATGTATCACCCAAATTTGATAAATTTGAATTGTAAATGGCGTCATAAGTGTGACTCGATATTATAGCGCACCCGATATTAAAAGGGTAATAACAATTAAAAAATGTTGATTGAAACAAGAATAAGTTCGAAAAATAATGGTTGAAACAAGATGGTAATTATTCCATGAAATATGTTTTCAAGGTCAGTGTTTTGAAAAACGTTATTAACACGGCACTCATTTAGCTTTGAAGGTATCAGAAAACATACATGGTAACTGTGCGATTGACTAACTTTTTCCAATCTTGCCCGTCAAGGACGGCAGCTTATTTCTATAAACAACAATACGGTGGTTATAAACCAATATATGGTATCAATGGTTTTGAACTTGAACATGCAGGATCAATTACCTGATGGCGGTCGTGACATTGTTTTGATCTAATCTAATTAATCAATCTTTTGTCGACATTAACGCATTGATAACGGATAACGCGTATAAATCCGCTTCGTGTTTCCTGTAGCAGAAATATCTGCTCAATCACGTACGATGGTTTTCGCCTCGTCCCTTAGTTTTTGAAATAAATTGAAAAATATCAGCAAAAATTGGTGCGTTTTTGGTGTCTTTCTCACTTTGATCATTATTTAAACATATTTAAATGTTTACAATATAATAACAATTTATATCGTTCTATTCGGGAAAGTTCACAGATTTTTCTCGTGTCAAAAGCAACTAAATTGCTGCTATGATGAGAGTACGAAACATCTCCAACGTTGAAAATTTGCAATTTTTTTTAACATTAACATTCTGAAAAACTCTACGACCTAAAGGAAAACAGATTTCAGATTCGTATCCAGCTCGCAAAAATCTATAAGAGTTTCATAGTGGCGGTTACGAAATCATTGGCTGTCATATTGAGAATACATTTCACGTTCACCGGTCACAAAATGAACTTTGCACATTCTTAAAGCATGTATTTTTTTAATTTTCACCGATATTTATCCAGTAATACAAAAGGAAGAAAGATATTATAAGAATACGATATCTATGAGTTGGTGGATTGATCATCGATAAGTATTCGTCTCCGAATTTCAGGTCGAATCGTAGACAAATGCAACAGCAATTCCTCTTCAACTGAAAGTAATCGTTCTTCTTTACAAAATGTAACGGCGTGCAATGCAGAACGTCCTTCGTCTAACATGTAACTGGATGAAAACTGTAGTAATATAGATAAGGCATCATCCGCTAACTCTGGATACGCGTGTTTTGCTATAATCCAAAATTTAAGTAGGTTGAGCCTTTCTCTATAGATTAGCTGCAAGTCACGATTATGTGACAAATTTGCCAACATTTCTCGTTTCGGTAGCGGTAGATAATTTCTCTCTTCATTCTTCAGAGCAAAGGGATTTCGGATCCAATTGTATTCATTCGCGTCGTCAAGAGGAAAGTATCGCGGTACTTTATCCTCTATAGCAGAAAGATGTTGTAAAATTAAAGGAGAAATACATTCTGGATCGTTCCTATTTGCGAGGTGAAACCTACTGAAGTTTCTATTTTTAACCTCTTCCTTCCATATTTTAATTTTATTCAAGAATGCCTCCACTTTATCGATCGACGTAAAGATGTATGATTCGTCATCCTGCATACTTTCGATAAGGTCGATCACTAATTGGGATATATCAGCGAGGTATACAAATTTTGACCACCACTCTTGGTGTCTAATTATGTCAGCAAAGTAATTCAATCCCTTTCTAGTAAAAATATATGATAACGCCTCCTTTAGATGGTAAACTTTGCGAAGTGCTTGGTTTATGAACATCCAGTACTTAGTGCAAAAGAGCAGCGGTTTATGACGACTCCCCATTACCTGACACATAACCTCGCTAACTTTGCGCCCAATTGGACTAAATATAACGGACTGAATCATCGCATCTACTGTATTCATTACATCTTTAAGAGATTCGGGAATTGTTCGTGTTATCAAAACGTGCCGAGCATACCAACATTTGATTGTTTTATTAGGTAACTCTTTCTGCAGGTATTTAACAAACGATTCGTTTTTATTTTCATCCATCTAGCAACGAATATTGAAACACAATGTTGAAATTTTAATCCAAATTGTCCCAACATGGGTGGTATAGAGTTATATAATATATCTGATTCAGTAGCTTCTGCTGTTAATTCGATGTAAGATAAAAAATGCTCTACAATAGAATCTTCATCTACAAATCTTACATAGCTCAACATATGACGTTCGTGATGTATATCGAGTAGAAGTGAAAATTTTTTACCAATTAATTTTTTGACCAACTGTTGCCGAATATCGGTTGGTATCTTTTTTATGTAGCCAGAAATACTATTGTGCGATAAGGGTACATTCGATACTGTACCCTCTGAATAGGAATGTGACACAGGTTTAACTTCTTCGCAAGCAGGTAAAATCAGATATTGTACTGCTCTATGCATGTCTATTGGTTGCATGTTCTTCACAATCAATTCAACCACTTTAGAATTTAGCTGTTCGTAATTCGCAACTTTATCATTCGACACATTCTTATTCAACACATTATTATTCGACACATTATAATTTCCTACTTGCTTTTTTGATTCTTTAGATTTATAAAGTAATCTTCTAGAATTGTATTTCTGTCTGCAACGTGTTCTCTATCAAAGTGATCTTTCAGTCTTGCTGCCCTCATATCTGAGTTGTCAAGTTCTATGTCGCATAGAAGACACTTGGGACGCGGTTTATTTTCGGGTCCAACATACCAAAATCCGTATTTTAAATATTCACTCTTATACCGATACCCTACTTCGGCTGTCACTTCGGTATTAGCGTTGGAAGGACCAGGTGAAGAGTCCATATTGAGCAAAAATGTGAATCAACAGCACGGACACAACGCGTTGCGATTTAATGGAGAACTAACTGCAGACTATAGAGAATTGAACTTGATTTTACAATAATTATCAATTCGATAACGGATATCTACAATTTTCTGATAACGGAGTAGAAACTGCGGATATGAGATACCAAGGTTTTAACACGTACGCAGCATTGACACTTATAACGATGATTGTACATTAAGTATTACGACGAGTAAAATACTCTCCAATACCCAATCATTCTTGGTTAGATATTATTGTTTTGTTTAACCTTTGAACAGCGGAGACTGAGTCATTCGTAATTCAAACTTACAAAATATAGGTACCTATACAAAAGTATTAACTTAAACTTAAATGTATAATATTTAAATGAAAGGGTTTCGTATATTGAAAGAATAATTTTCGAACGAACAGTGTACAATTTTGGAAAAGAAATACAAAACTGAATTAAAATTGGCGGTCTCTACGTGGTCCGCCATCCAAGGGTATTTCTTCAAGTGAAAACTTTCGTTTATTTTGTGAGTTTTAAAAAAGCAAACTCGATAAGTTATACTATAATATACTATAATATATGCCAAAGTATATATCAACGGCACGGACACAAAACGTTGCGATTTGTTGTGAGAGAGTGATTTCGACTGACCAGTTCGGTACAGTTTATCTACTAATTTTCTGATAATTTCAATAATCATTATATATCAAGTATTATGACGAACAAATTACTGTACCATAGCAACCATTCTAGATAGATATCATTGTTCTGTTTAACCTTTGAACAACGGAGCCCGAGTCATTCGTGACTCAAATTTACAAAACGTATACAAGGATACTGTACACGTGTGTGGTAATAAGTCTTCCAGAGCGAGACGCATCTTTAACATTAAATTTCCCACTCTAAATTTTCGGGGCCACTTTCTGCATGTTGATTCGTCAACAGCATTAGATCCGTACACACAACAAATTTTTCGTCACGTTTGCTACGCGATTTTGCCCTTTCGATAATAAAAGAGCCTAACGTGACGGTAATGTTCTTTATTTCCTGCCATATTTAAACACGCACACTATGTGCGGCCCGACTAGTCGGTTCGGTTCGGAATACATCGGGCGGGTTCGGCGGGCGTCCAATACATGCGTGTAGTCGGGTAGCCCGACTATTTCGGGTTCGGTCGGGTACAGTCGGGCAGATTCGAACAAGTAATTACATGAGAGTTGGCCCGCGGAAGCTCGTCCGAATCTGCCCGACTGTACTCGACCGAACCCGAAATAGTCCGGCTACCCGAATTCACGCATGTATCGGACGCTCGCCCGAGTCCGTCCGATTTTTTCCGAGTCCGTCCGATTTTTTCCGAGTCCGCCCGAGCCTGTAATATCAGGTACCTAGGCGCACACAAAAAACACTAGAATTTACCAACCGCAAAAGAAATTCTTTCGAAATAAACTCTGAAATCTCACCTTTTAAATGGTATACGATATTTATCTGCGTTAAACTGTTAACAGATTTGAAAGATGATATTTTCACCGGCAAGCGATGAAACGGGACGAATATATGTTACAATCCAATAGGTTTTTAGTTCAAGTTTTTTTTTAGTTTCATCAGAATCATCGAACCCTTTCTTTACCATTTCCGCTCGGTAAAGTTCCAGAATTATCGGCAGAACTTTTATGCTCGAGACGAAGGAGTCGATCACTCTGGGGAAATCTCCTCGGGAGCCACCGACGAGAGAACAATTAGACCGCTCTGTATTCCATGACGAGTCTAGGTAATCGCCGATATCCATTTTTAGAGCGTGATCTTATATCGAGTTTTATTTCCTCGCCCTTCTCACTCTCTATTCTCTGCCCTATCTTTGTCCATTTTCCTTGTCGAGAGGTCTCCCTTACGGAAAAGAAGAAGACACCATTCTTTGAAGTAGAAAAACCACTGAAATCGTTTAATAAAATAAAAATTTGAATGTGTCTTGACCAAGAAGTAATATCGAAAGGGGAATGGGCATTTTGGCTATGAGCGGACACTAACGGGACTGAAATCCTAAGTTTGAAATCATTGTTCTAAACACCATTTAATCGATTTTATGTTTAAAAAAACATGGAAGTTTGTGAAAATGTAATTTTTTTCTTTTTTCTTTTTTGTTACTGTTAACTGATTAAAATATCTTGAATTAAATTTTTCAAAGATTTTCCACGTGGTCTTCTCAAATTGACACTTGCGCAACACCCATATGTGGCTTTTGTCGCCAGTGATTATCTGTGGGCATCACGTATGTGTGATGTTTATACATTAATAGTTTAACTATATTGTTTATAGTTTAAGTGTATCGATCCGAGCCGGTTATCTGAATAATATATTAATTACGTATAATAGCAACGAATTGCAATAAATATTCGATTGTAAAATATTTTATTATTTCTTTTTTATTCGATTAAGATTATTTTATAATTATTATTTTTTTAAAATATATATATTTTTAAATATTAGATTGTGTAATAAATTCCCGCGTTTTTTGTATTTTATTTTTTTCCATCAATTTTGTGTTTTGTTAGGTATAGTAAATATATGCATTTTTCGGATTAATTAATTTTAATCAATTTTCAGGCTTTTGAAATGGAAGTTCCAGGATGCAAAAAAATTCATTTTCTACATCTGCTCTATTTCGCCTTTCATCGTGGTCAAAAAGCGACATTTGTCACAACGTCGCGAGCTACTGCTGTAGCTTTTTGACCACGATGAAAGGCGAAATAGAGCAGATGTCGAAAATGAATTTTTTTGCCTCCTGGAACTTCCATTTCAAAAGCCTGAAAATTGATTAAAATAAATTAATCCGCAAAATTGGAACAGATAGGTTTGTACAGCAAGAGAAAGACTTGCGAATGCATATATATACTTTACCTAACAAAACACAAAATTGCGGGAAAAAAATAAAATACAAAATACGCGGGAATTTATTACACAATCTAATAAATTCTCAATATATAAATTGAAATGATATCTGACTCTTTTCTTAGCGAGCTATTTATTCTTACAATTCATTATAACCAAAGACATTAAAAAAGAAAATCGTTCATAACAAACTTCCCCCATGCTTCATAAGATCCAATACGATTTTTTAAACATTATAGACTACTGTTCATTTTTGTTCATGTATTACCGAAAACATATATAAAAATGCCCATTATCCTTAGCGATAAGGGGCATTAATTTTCTTCTTTAAACATAGGTAATTTTATTAAACAATTTATTATGCACCTTGTGCCACAATATTCCACTATATTTCGCTGTCAACTTTTTTGGCCAGTTCAATGCAATAAAAGAATCCAGTACCAGTCGAATTTATTCACGATAAAATTTTTCTGATCACCGGTAAATCCGTTCTTCTCTCAAAGTCAGTGCAACGTTGCGAATGAAAGCAAGAACAAAATCCTGCAGAAGGACTTTCGATTCGTAATCAACGTAAGGGTCGGTCCGCAGCTAATTAACGGGCTGTAATTAGAATTCAGGAGAGGGATGCGTAGAATGCTTGTGGGACGTAACGTACAATGGTATACACTGAGAGAGAATGTCAGAGGATGCTCACTGGTTCCGCTGGTTTGCTTGAAATTGGGTTTCAAATGAAATGGACTGATGCAGAATGCATGGGGTATTTTGTATTTCGGTCTACTCGGCCGTATAGCCGTTTATCCTGTCATCTTTTTGATCACGAATGTCGCTATGCATTCCATTACTTTGTGAAGCTCTAATGCATCCTGTAGTTTATATTATTTTATGACGAGTAGAAAAATATATATATGGCTGTTAGTCTACTTAAAAATGAGCGTGGTCATGAAATAAATAATAAAATTTTATTAGAAAATTGCGCCATGTTCCCACTTGGAACAAACATGCCCAGAGTCTTCATAATACTTACAACTTATACCCAGGTTATTATAACTAGATTATAACTAGGGTCTTTTCCGGGATGGCGTGAAGTGCTTAATACTGTTTAATTACAATTTAACTTTAAAACTGCAAATTTTAAATATTTTTAAAATACAAAAATGGAAATCAATAATTTTGTCTGGCCCAAAGAAAAGTTCAGCTATTGTAATTAAAATTTAGTCTTACAAAAAAAATGATCCCACTCTTTCAAAATGATCTTATCATGCTGAAATCAGCCAGTGGCATTAACAAAAAGAAAAGATAATACTAGCTATATTAACTCGATCATCTCTACTCGAAATACCTGATTTCTGACACGTTTCGTTTTTTGCCAATCATTCATTTTACCTCTTGACGCCCTTGGCCACATATGTGGACATTTAGTTTGTATAAAATCATTTTACTTTTAAATTACTATTAACGCTCAGCGGCCACAAATGTGGACGTTATGGTTTTGTGCATTTTTATTGTTTTCCCCATTTTTGATTTTTGAATTCCTATCAATATAAAATGAATATTAAGTCATTTTTTTTCACTATAAAAAAAAGATCGTCCCTGAAGAGGGTTAAACAGGTTTATTAGCTGTATCTATGTATTTGCAGTTTCGTCGAGTTTCGCGTGACAAAAAGTTCTGGCTGATACCGATCTAGCGTAATATCGGCTCTCGATGTCGATCAATTGCCACTTTAATGTCTCTGAAATGGCGATCCAGCCGGTTTGATATGAACTGTGTGCCTGGCCAGTGGCCAACACGCTCGATTCGACTGTATTTCTCCAACGATTTCGAGCCTGTAAAACTCTTAAAGCGAGGGCCCTGTAAATTTTCCGTTCCACGCGATATCACTGGCATGTCGTAATTAGGGAATCAGCCGCATGGAATCGTACAGTAGCCAAATCGCCAATAAAGTATCGGCTGGCCGCGTTATCGTAATCGCGATTGCGATTACCACAACATCGATGCCAGAATGAACGTCTCGTTTTCAAATTATCCGTACGATCTGACTGCCAAAAGTCGGCCTCCATTGCTGTTCGAAAGAAGGCGTCTGATTGTTTGTTCATATTGCTTAATAACTTTATAAATCGTCAATTAATATTTTTAATAAAAATTGATTAGTTGTTACGAAAACAACTAGTGTTACTGTAATTAAAGAAACGAAAAGAGAAAATTAAAATTGTCTCTCTTAATTTCCTTTCGACAACTCATTTGTTTGCCGATTAAAACTTTTTCCTGACTTTTTCCAATTTCACGATACTGGCGTACAGGTTAAACAAAAAAGTAGTTTCCCGATCTAATTGACAGTTGACTGAATTCTGTTCTAAATGTTCATTGGGAAAGAATTCGTTTTACTGTTGAAAAGTCCAAGGGAAAAGCGATTAAGTCCATTAGGAATTAAAATTGAGATTTTACCATCATGTGTTCATTGGCGTAATTATTATAGTAGAGGTCAGGATTGACCATTTTACTATTAACAATTCTGAAATTTTCAGGTCACAATATTCAAAAATCTCAAAATATCAGAATTCGAAAATTCCAGATGATCAAAATTCCAAAATTGCAAATCTTCAAAATTCTATAATACCAGAATTTTTCAATTCTAAAATTCTAAATTTCAAAACAGAATTCCAGAACCTTTTAATTCTGAAATCTTAAAACTTTTAAATCTCATAATTACACAATTCCAGAATTGTGAATCTTCAAAATTATAGAATTGAAAAATTCAAAAGTTTTGAGGTTCTAAGCTTAACAAATTTTTAAATATCAAAGTTCTGATATGCTAAAATTTCAAAATTTCAAGATATCAATATTGTGACGTTCAAAAATTTCGAAATATCAGAATTCCAAATTCATGAATCGTCAAAATTTTATAATTCCAAAATTCTGCAATTCTAAGATTCTAAAATTTCAAAATGCCAAAATTGAATCTTCAAAATTATCGAATTTCAAAATCCTAAAATTTTGAGATTCTAAGTTCAAAAAATGACATGATATCAAAATACTGATATTCTAAAATTTCAAAATTTCAAAATATCTGAATTCTAAAATTCAAAATCCTTAGAAAGAACTGTGAAGTTATAGTATTATAAAACGAAAAGATGAACTCACTTTAGGAAAATTAAAAACCAAAGGAATTTTAAATGCTAAAAGAAGTTATTACATAAGATTATAAATTTTTGAAATGCTTGGCTAACTCTCCATTGCGATATAAAATTTTGCTGTGCATCTTAAAACTTAGTCAATCTGGAAAATCGGTTGAATCTTCTTTAAACGGAAGTGGTCACCAAGTGGTCACGACCACGAAAGGTTTACCGTTCTTAAACTACTTCCGCAGTTCCGTGATACTTGGACTTCCGAAGCGACGGATATTTTGTTCAAGGACACGCGGGAAAAGGGGGAAAATCGCGGTTATGAGGCAGCAATATTCGATATGAAAGTTCAAACATTTAAGAAAACTTTCGATTGCTTTTCAAAATGTTAGTCGAAATTAATTTTTCCATTGGAACGTTGAAAACACGCTTATAATACTTTACAAACTGAATATTTTAGCATTTTGTTTCTGCCGATCTCTCACTTCCCAACGATCAAGTCTTTCGGTTTTGCAATCCTGGAAAGATATCCCTGAAAAAATTATCAAACAATCTTTTCTAAATGTTGCATTATTAATCATTTAAATGACAGTGAAGATTCTCAATAAATTCGGTAACTTATTATATTTATATTTGCATCTGTTTAAGTTAAATTTTTTCATATTCTTCAATATTTATTACAATATCATTTTTTTCAGTTTTCCAATTTTAAAATCCTACTGCAATTTAAATTCGAAGTAATTAAAAATCGTATTACTTTACTTCTAAATCACTCCTAATATTAATTGTTAAAATTAAGATTTGGCGAATTCCCGCATCTCCAGTGTCATTTTCCCTAGGGAAGCCTAATTTGATCGCAAATATAGCTACATATGTCCGTATCCTTCGAGATCCTTCGGGATCCTTCTCTTTTTAACGACCTACGTTTTCTAGACAGGCCTGCAAGTCATAAGTTCATTAGGTCTCCGGATCCGAAGGACATGCCGATGCTCTTCAAAGACTGCTAATTGCCACGGGGCGTTAATGACGATATATAGTGATAAAGGGGTTGAAATTTTGACGGAATCCGCATCCTCTGGTTCTACAGGTTTAATCCTACGACACAACAGGAACTTCGTTTCCAGGCCTTAGAAGACTTCCGTCAAGCAGTAACTCCTCGGAGTTGAGAGAAAGAGTGAGAGTTCCCCTCGCGATATCTTCAGCTTCGAAAGAGACGAGGGGCTGGCTTCGTAGCGCTCGGTCTGCCTCGCGAGAAACTTTTTGCGAGGAATCGTATGATGCATACGGACCGATAACGCTGGATGGAGTGCTCGGCTCATACTTTCTGCCCTTTTACGCCGTATCACGAAGAGAAATGTTCGTTTCTTTGCCAAGGCGACGCTACTCGCGACCTCCTTATCGGAGATTCAAAGTATCTTCGCGAGCGTTAAGCTCCTCACCGGAAACGCTTCTATTCATTTCACTGCGCCTACAGACGTCTGTAATGCTCGTGCGCGGCTACCTTGCCCTATCGATGCGACATTTTAACCTCGTTTTCAATCAGCCTTCCACATTCTTAAATAAATCTATGGAAATCTGTTTTTGACCGAACACCTCGTTTTGAGGAATCATTTATTTCTAAACATTTTTTTAATGATAAATATAGACGAAATATAACTATTTCGGTGAGTGGAATTAATTGGTTCGAAAGACATGCGTTTTTGAAATTTAATATTTTTAAGAATTCTGTATGGCTAACTTAACCATCGGACGGCGGACCATGGAGAGAGTCCTAATTTTAATTCAATTTTGTATTTCATATTATTTTGATTTTCCAGATTATACATTGTACCTTTAAAAATTATACTTCTAATATTCTTTTGTTTATAAATCGTACATTTAACATTAAATTAATATCCTTGTATACGTTTTACAAGTTTCGGTCACGATTGACCCAGGCTTTGTTGTTCAAAAGTTAATCCTTTCAGGACTCTTTTTTTTGGTTTATACGTGCTATGTTGACAATTATAATTATAGTTAATTAATATAATTATTATAATATAATTAATTATAATTATAAATGTATTGAGAGTGTACTACTAATATTTAAACGCAAATTTTGTTATGCAAAATATATATTTTTTAACTCCATTTTAATGATCAGTAGTTAATTAAGAAGATACGAACACTTTTGTTACCTACTGTAATATTTGAAATGACTGGTTTATATGGGAAGGGATTAGGAAGTGTCAAAAAGCAGGTGTTCGTCGGATCGTTAAAGGAGCTTCACCGCTGTCTCCGTTTCCTCTCGTCATCTTCCGTCCCGCGTAATCGCTTCTTCCGTAATTGTCGTTAATTAAAGGAGTCACCGGAGATTGTATTCCGTTGCCGTTTAATTACGGAAAGGATTCATTAACGAAAAGGTAGGTGTCTAACAGGAACAAAACAAAGTTCACAGGCTTTAGCAAGGTTTGCTGAAACTCTTTTTGATCGTAGTTACTGCAGCATAACTGAAAGGAAAAAGATTAACTACCTCTTTTAATGCATCACATTCAAAAGGAGAAAAGAGTACAATACGTTTCTTTCCTTTTCGTTTGTCCCTCTATTTTATTGGTTTTTTATTTTTTTTTCATGAATATTTCAAAAGAACAGCAGATATTATAAATTGTTAATGCTCCTTTCTTAGAAAAATTTTTGTCAAAATTGTTAACACACTAAAATTTATGAAATTCTTTTCCATTTCACTTTAGTAAAATTTAGCCTTTTTATTAACTTTGCATTATTTACTTGATCATCATTTTCTTATTATATTCCAATGGAATTTGTTAATGGGGGTAAATTTTAAATTTTCATTTTAATGAACTTGTACTGTAATTTTATAAATAAGCCTTGTGTACTACTTACAAATTTTTTATCGACATTTTGATGAGTGTGTTAATTCACATTCCAGATTTTGTGAATTCCTAATTTTCTGATGAATTTAAACGGAATGTTGCCATATAAAAACACTGAGTTGGGATGGGTTAAAGTGGTCAAGTGGAATTTGCCCTATATCGGAAAATTTGATAACTGACCCTAGAAAGCTAGTTATATTATGTTACAGAAAGTGAAAGACTGCAATAAAATTTTGCATTAGAAACGAAAACGATTAGTTAAATCTTTAATTACAGAAAAAAAAAATAAATATCATTTGCATCGTTTGTCGTTCTAGGTGCTTCATACATTGACGTAATTTGGACGTACTTTTGGGTGGTCTAGGTTCAATAGAAATTTAGAAATTTTAGAATTTTGAAATCCTGAAATTTCTAAGGTCGGAAACAGTAATTTTAATATTCTTCAATTTTGGAATTCTGAAATTTTATTTTGAAATCATAGAATTTTGGAATAGTGAAATTCTGGAACTCTGATATTTTGAAATTTTAGAATTTTAGAATAATGGAATTCTGGAATTCCGAAATTTTGAAATTTTGAAATTTTAGAATTTTGGAATGGTGGAATTCTAGAGCTCTGATATTTTGAAGTTTTAAAATTCTGGAATAATGGAATCCTGGAATTCTAGTATTTAAAAATTTCAGAATTTTAGAATTCTAAAATTTTTAAGATTTGTAGGTTTGGAATTCTGGAACGTAGGAAATTTGAAACTTTTCTTATCCTAAAATATTAGAATGTACAATACCCCTGTACAATTACAGTGTACCCTTATTTTTGGATAGGGGCCAGTCCAGATTTTTAGACCCACCTTGACCCTTACCTAGTTACGCCAACGGCCTCGTATAACAACTACCCCACGTTGCTTCCCTATTTTCTCCACAATTGTATACTTTATCTCCTAATATGCGCGCAATCAGTTGAGGATATCCGAAATTGCCCTGTGCATGGATTTCATTATTCAAGCCCTTCGCTTCGCACTCCCCTTATTATACACCCCGAGCCCACCCCTTATTTTCCCGCGGGCGTACAAGCGTCACATATAATTCTGTCTCTGCATAAATCGTCAAAGCGGCGTTTCACGCTGGGGTCGAATTTCGGGTTAGGCCAGTTCCGCTCTAAATACGTCCATGGTTCAGACCTTTTGTGCCACGAGTATTCCTCTCCCCGTGCTTTTCGATATTCAATTCCAATTGTGTTTTATCACCTATCTCTCTCTCTCTCTCTCTCTTCACCTCCCTCCATTCTCTGGCAAGCTTTTTCTTTCCCGCTCACGCTGGCCATCCCGTTTTTTCGGCAACGCGTACAGGATACAACGTGGCCGTTCGTCTATACGAACTCGAGCCCGCATCGCTCCTCTCGACGATGTTGCCCGTCCGGCCGGTCGAAGGTTTATTGCCCGCGCGAACTAAAATCCCCGTGCGAAAATTCCGCTCGGCCGTCGCTTCCGCATCCGCCATGAAATTGAACATAAATTTACAGCGTTCCACGCCCCCTTGTCCTCTGCCGATGTGTCTCCCTACCCCCTTTTGGCCCTTCTACCCCACGCCAGAGGGGATGCTGCATTCCCTCCACTCATCCATTTGATTCGACCGCTAATTTTAAGCGCACCAATCTAGAACCAAGAACCACCGCTTGCCACTCCTGAGCACCGATCTACCCTTGCGATAATCGCGACAGAAACGTCGTTCTCGCTTTTCCTTTTCCATGCTGAGATTAATCTTTCGAAGCTGCTCGCGAGGGTACTCCTTTGAGCAAGAATATCGAGTCGATTCGAGTTATCTTGAGGAAACGATACACCATTGGTACAAACGCCGGGTGAAAATGATCAACTGTGCTGGTGGGTGTTTCTCAAGTAGGTAGCCAGAGGTTAGATACAACTCGGTGAATTATAATTTCAAAAAGTTGATAGCATTTCTCAATTCCTATTACCTTTGTATAGTTGCAAAAGCAAATAATAGAGTACTTGTATTTAACCCTCGCCTCGGATGGCGGACCATGGAGGGAGACCCAATTGTAATTTCATTTCGTATTGCATATTATCTTCATTTTTTAAATTTTCTTTTTTATAACTTTATATATGTTTTGTAAATTCGGGTCTCGATTGACCCAGGTTCCACTGTTCAAGGGTTAAAATAGAAATGGCACCGATTTGCCATTACCACTCGCCATTACAAATCAAATGTGAACTTATTGCTTGTAGGATAGACCGAAATCGATAGTAACATTTTGACTTTGGAACATGATTACATGAAAACTATTACACTTATAACAAAACTCCGTATACCAAATCTTACATAGTAACCTGACATTATTAAGCCATAGTAGTTTCGCTCTATGACAATAACTATCCAAGTTATTAATAAAAAATGAAGACCGGAGAAAGTGTTACAATCGTTCCTAACCCCGGTCGGTTGTAACACTGCAAGAAGTCGATAATAACACAAATTTATTGTTTTCAATTATAATAATAAACGAAACAATGTAAAATTTGTAACAAATTATCCGATATCGTAATTGGGCTTCCTGGGCCTAATTTTTATATTCAATACATTGCACCCATTTTTCATTTGGTGTACTTATGGTGTAAGATTTCATTTAAAGAAGAAACTAACATTTTTCATCTGCTTGGTCACTGGAAACGTTATAACCGACCCCATCTGCTAATATTACAATCGATCCCACCCGCGCTTTTGAATTTAAATTATAAATTTTGACGAACTAGACTCTTAAAATTGCTAAGCAATGATCAGCATTACTTTAATAAAGATCAAATTAAAGATTAAGAAAAAGAACAAGCACATAATTACAAAGGGAGAATTGATATTGCAATTTTAAATCGGTTAGAGAAAATGACTTTAGGGTATCGAAAATTTATTTTGTTGATTATACACATTTGTTGCGTATCTATACTGCTAGGACATTGACGGGTATATTCCAAATATCATTTTTCACTACATATCCGAAATTTATGTTAATATCTATTTAATATTTTAAAATTCTACCCTACTCCCATTGATATAATTCATTCGTTCGGTCTTCGTCGACAGAATGAACGACCGAGTTTTCACGTAATACGGATAATGCAGCGGACGTATCGTAAGTAGTCGTTCATCGTGAAACAATGAGTGCTATTCGCAATGGGAGACAAGTAACACTGGTGACCTAAAACCTGGTCAGCAAAACGCAACAAAACGGATGTCTTCGTCCGTATCTACTATCTGTTCGATGCCTGATACTAATCTCGCTGAAAGGTGTAATATGTACGAAAGCATGCTACCAGAAGTTCATTATTTTGTTCTTAATAGGTATATATTTTTACATTTACAGATATACATATTTAAAGTCCTCCCTCAGTGACATAAACATTAATACAAAAAATTAATTTCTCATTTATCCCTATTACATCGTATAATACTTCTCAATCTCATAGTGTAAAGATTAACCTTTTAATTGGGGATGACGAGTTAATTCGTCACTGGAAAATGATTTTCCACAGGAATGACGAGTTAACTCGTCATGGAGCTTCGAAGACGATCCACGTATATTTAAACCCAATGCATTTTTAACCATTTAACTGAAGATGACGAGTTAACTCGTCATTAAGCTTTGAGGGCGACTTACGTGAATTGAAACCGAATGCATTTTTAACCATTTAACTGGAGATGACGAGTTAACTCGTCATTAGAAAATGCCCCTCCAGAACGTATGACGAGTTAACTCGTCATAGAGTTTCGAAGACGACCCACGTAAATTGAAACCCAATGCATTTTTAACCATTTAACTGGAAATGACGAGTTAACTCGTCATTGGAAAATGCTTTCCCAGCACGCATGACGAGTTAACTCGTCATTAAGCTTTGAAGACGACCCACATAAATTTAAACTCGATGCACTTTTAACCATTCAATTGAAGATGACGAGTTAACTCGTCATGGAGTTTCGAAGACGACCTACGTAAATTGAAACCCAATGCATTTTTAACCATTTAACTGGAAATGACGAGTTAACTCGTCATTGGAAGATGCCTTTCCAGCGCGCATGATGAGTTAAAAATGAGTATGTAGTGATAGTTTTAGATTTAAATAATAATAAAAAGTACAAATTAAGGTGATTCAATGATATAAAGATTAAAAGGAAACCGATCACTGAGTTCAATTTAACGTGATTTCCAATTACCGGAGATCGATATATGGGTCAATATTTGTGTTGATTTTATAGTTACCAGATACTCGCAAACATTCAATCAAACCAATTTCACATTGTTAATAGTAATAAGAGTAACAGCGTCGTAAGAAGAATAATTTGAAAATAACATCCATTTCACTTTGTACTTATCCGCTATCAAATTAAAATAAATTTAATTGCGCGTAGACATAATTTATTCGTGCTCGTTAGCTGCAGTACGATATCCGGGACAGTGTCCGGTAACTCAGGCACGGTGAATAGTTCTGCAGTTTACACTGTGTTCGCTAATTACGACAAAATTTGTTTTTACTTCATTTACATTTTTACTTCATATCAGTTTAATATTTTGTTTTTTATTTGATTTAATAAGTCCCGAACTTATCCAAAAAATTCCCAGAATAAATAAAAAATTATGTTGAAATTTCTCAATAGCTTTCATGCCATATATTGAATATCCGATATACGGGTCATTTATCCTAAACAAATCAATATCCACGATGATGTACATTTTGGAGTGACATTCTGCTTAACCGTTCGGGCAAGGAAAGAATATATTTTTTACATTCTTCAAAACGAAATAATTGCCACATTTTCTTTATTAACATCTCTAATCCCTTTATATTGTGTGGCGCATTTTCTACAATACGTAATTTCAAAGTAGACCACATGTTTTCATCAGAAAGACCCGATTTTTGCGGTTTAATCAGTTTAATTCAAAAAATTCCCGGGATAAATAAAAAATTATTTTCTCAACACCTTTCATGCCAGGCACTAAATGTCCTATATATTTAATCAATAATTTAAGTTGTTATCTTTAAGAAGAAAGAAAGAATGAAAGCTGTATTTCAAGAAAACTAGGAACATTGTTACTATGAGTTCAATTTTGCGAGTCACTGTAGGTTCTCTACTTTAGCCTGGATCTTACAAATCATGAAAATTAATATTCTGTTCGGTATCTTGGTCCTTTACTCTAGATTCTAGATATAATTCGAAGGAAATGCTGGTATCCATGGATGTGTTAAAATTATAATTACGCGAACTGGTGGCGCGAGTGCGTGGCAGGAGCAACGAGGCAGCAGCGTTATCGCGGCTTCACGGTCTATCGCATTGTCGGTTGCTCGTGACTGTTCGTCTTCATCAGCGGTTTTTCATGGAAAAAAGAGGCGCGCGATATCGCGCGCGGTTTGTCACGCGCACGCGGCTACGCGCACACAGCTACAAGGGAAGTTCACACGCGAAAGAGCGTGACCAGAGCGTTGCCGGAAAAGGAGGCAGGCATGCGTGAGAAATGGCCGCTCGTCGAAGCCGGATCAACGAGCCGATTCGAAACGAAGAGAACAGAATTAACGGTGGCCGATGTCGGCTGCTCGTCGCGAAAACTTTGCGCCTCGTCGAGATCGAGAAACGATAGCCTGTAATTAATAGAACGTTGAAAACTTTTAACGAGAAAATATTGAGGCCTGCGCTCCGCTTCGATTTCCTTCGGCCCCTCGCCTCCTGACGCGATAATTGATCGCGGTATTCCTTGCGGCAGCAGTGTACCTAAAATGCTGCTTTTCTTTTCTACTCTATAATATTCACCCATCATTTCTTTTTTAGTTGGATACCGAAAGTATGTATTTTTGTTCTTCCCCTTAAAGGTCCCTTAACCCTTTAACTGCGTTTGACGTATATACACGTCGAACCAAATCTCTATTGCGGGGCGGTTGACGTGTATACTCGTCGTGTGAAATAAAAAATTACCATTGATTATAAAAACTCGAAATTTCAATAAAATGTAATAAGAATATTATTTGGTGGTATGTTTGTTTCCTTTATATTGCTAATAAAACTGTTATGTATTTTTAACCGACTTCGAAAAGGAGGGCGTTACTCAATTCGATCAGTATTTTTTTTTTTTTTACAAAAAGAGTTTGATTATTCTCTTTGTTGTATCGAATATTTTCACAATATTGTCAGTATAATGCATTACTTTTTACAATGCTTCGAACTGTTTTGTATATGTACTATACTGTATATTTTAACTTCTTAAAATCATTTTTTTCTTTAATTTTTCTTGCTTATGAATTTTATTATTTTTTGACAACTTTTAAGTTTTCAATAACAATAACCTTTCCAACGATGAATTGCTAATTTTTTATCGAATAAAAATGTAATCCTTCCCCGTTTTACTTTACTTTCTTCGTAAAATTTATAATAGGATCATTTGCCCTGCGTTCGACGTGTATACTCGTCATTGCTTGATTTTAATTCCGCACTCTGTGGGGGATTTTTGAAACTAAATTCCACAATTATCAGGTCCAGAAGTGTTTCAAGTTGACATACCGCTAGGTCCAAGCTATTTTCCTTATGAAAAGAAATTATTTACTGAAAATTGTTATATCAAGTATAGAGAAGAAATATTTATTTTTTAGTAAAAATTCATTGATATATTTTCAGAGTATGTAATAAGATAAGAAGATGATTTAAGTTTTATATTTTTTCAGACTATGGTACTTTTCGAAGCACTCCTCATATGTATCCCTGGCTTGTGGGTGCAAATATGGCAATAAAATTTTGTTTCGCCTCTTCTTCCTGGAACCGAACGTACTGTACAGTAGGGTGGGCCGAAAAAATTCAAATCTTTTTTTTTCAAGTCGTAATACCGCGGTGCTAGTGTAATTAATGTTGACCCTTAAGGAGAACTACTTTCTCGAACAAGAAAATTCAGAAATCATTAGGCCACTGTATCTTTTGGAAAAAATAAGGCAATCTTCACAGGAATTGTGGATATTTTTATTGAAGTTCTAATTAATCTTTACAATAGTTCGAGGTACTATGCTTACTGTTAATCTTCTGCCCATATTTTTTATTCTACCCAAGTTTATTTTTTCCACACAAAATACTTTCTATCTTTTTAATTGAAACATTAAGATTTAATATCATTCTATTTCCTTTACCTCTACAGTTTCTATTCTTCTTTTCGAAACTTCTGTTTCGCAAATATAAATTCATATCCCGACACGTAAAAACATTTCTATAATTAATATTCATCATCACAAAAGATTTGCTTTTAGGAAATGAAAAGAACATCTGTTAGTGAATCAATGGTGTTATCCTTCGATCAAGTTCATTCGGTTTATAATACAAACCCGACGTCACAAAAGCCTCGTTAAGCGTATCGATTGTCAGAGGGGAAAGAAGCGTGTAAAAAAACAATTCCTCTACAATTTGACTAGAAAGATTCAAGATAAAGCGGTTGAGCATGATTCGGTCTGCTCACGGATGTGTCTGCCACCGTATCCGGGGGTTGTAAGTTCACGTATCAGCCGGAATGGCTGGAAGTTTCATGCTACAGCAGCATTACGTGGCACAAAGTCCCGTTCTCGTATTACGAGCCATGTGAGGCTGAAACGGGGCGTGGGGCTTATAACAGGGTACGCGTGCCCCATCAGGCCGCACGTCGCACGTTGTGTCTACTTACCGGCCACCTTAGACCCAGTCACGTCGAAGTCGCCCTACCGTTCATAAGTATCCGGACACTTGGTAACTTTGAAATAACGATACAGTAGACTCGCGTTATATTGCCGCGAACGGACCTGCAGCCGGCTGCAAGGGCGAAAATTTTTCAAACTTTCAGGTTGAGGAAGAAGGAAAGATTAAAATGCACCATTTTCGTAGGGTGATGGTGGAAGAGTGCCACTAATCGAAGAGAAGGTACGAATATAAGATAGGGAAGATTAATTGTTGCCGAATGACGGAAGGCATCTTTTTTATGTAGCCAAAAATACTATTGTTCGATAAGGGTATTGTGACACATTAAGGGGGTTTAACTTCTTCGCAAGCAGGTAAAAATAAAATAAAATAAAATTGTTGCCTCGTAAATCCTTCAGGTTCCGGGAAAATAGCCATCAGATCGAAGTTTGTACCAGAATACCACCCTTCTTCATTGGGATCACGAAGGCACTTCACAATTAAAAATTGGGAATTCCCAAAAATTTCGGAGAAATTCACGGCAAACCTTCCACTTGCTCACCTTTACTCCTTCGCACTTCTCACCACAATTTTTCATCACTTACTCCGGCACCAAAAAGTCCTGCCTAATCACAGCACAATTTTTCTTTCCTTCCTGCGTATTCACCAATTAACGATAGCTCCACCCATAGACAATTTTCATTCTTGTACATACTCAGAAAGGAGCTGTAGTAAAATAGATACATATTGCCATTGTACACCAGATAGTCTGTTAGTGAAATATATCTTCATATTAAACCAATCAGTCTACTCAATTCACTCACTATAAAATCAATTCTCGAGTATTAAATTGTTCGAGGATCACTGAGACATTTGAGAGCGAATCAACGATCTCAGGTTAAAGTAGTATACAAAAATATTGATCGAATTGAGTAACTTCCTCCTTTTTCGAAGTCAGTTAAAAATCAGATATTGTACTGCTGTATGAATGTCAATCACTTTATAATTCACCTGTACACCATATTATAACTTTCTGCTTACTTCATTTTCCGATTCTTTTTCTTCTATAAAGTAATGTTCTAGTAATTAATTTGTTAATTCACCGGGTTTTTTTATTAAAGTGATTTTTTAGTGTTGTCGCGGTCATACTTAGAGGGGAACTACCCAAATGTTACGCTCACTTATTACATAATTGTTAATATCTTTTAAACAATTAGCCGTCTGCCCCCAAAAGGGGGTATAGGCGTGTTCAGGACGACGAGCTCTACAAGGTGGCAAAGTTTCATTAATAAGTGAACGTAACACTTGGGTAGTTCCCAAATACGACGCGACGCGACGTTACACTTACATTTAGGACGCGCTTTACTTTCGGTTCCGACATACCAAAATCCATATTTTGAATATCTACTCTTATACGGGTGCATTATCAGAGTATAGAGAGCGATTTCGACTGACTCTTGATCTAAAATCAGCTTGGTTATATTTTACGATAAATTCGATAGCGGATATCTACAATTTCCTGATAATCGAGTGGAAAACACGAATATGAGATACCACGGTTTTAACTTTAATGCAATATCAACACTTTTAAAACTCATAGCATATCAAATATTACGACGAATAAAATACTCTCCCATAGCAATAGGTATCATTGTTTTGTTTAATCTTTGAACAGCAGAGCCTTGGTCATTCGTGTCTCAAATTTAGAAAATGTATACAAGAGTATTAACCTAAGGTTGAATGTATCATTTTTAAACGTGTAGGGAGAGATAAAGGGCGTTTCGTCTCGGGATCGTCTGCCAGACTCGTCAGTGGGACTGACGACGGACGATTCCTGCCCCAGACGCCTATAACCCTGCTTTTCGGAACTCATATACAGGATGTCATAGAAAGATTGTTAGTCCTTTAAAGGGGTGGTAGTTGGGGTGATTCTGAACAACATTTTCCTTTGCAAAAATGGTGTTTGAAGCTTCGTTTTTGAATTATTAAAGAAATCCACTGGCCAATCAGAGCGCGCATAGCGCGCGGGCTCAGGGGCGAAAGCCTCGACTACGAAAGCTGGGCTTGACCTAACAATAAGTCCCGAGCCGTACCTGAGCCTGCGCGCAATGCGCGCTCTGATTGGCCAGTGCTTTTCCTTAAAAAATCAACCCAGCTACCACCCTCTTAAAGGACTAACACTCTCTCTGGAACACCCTGCGTTGAATCGCAAGCCGGGGGACCGCCAGCGAGAACAGATTCATCCGCTGCCATCTGGCGGTCGCCGACCCGAGCTAAAGGCGTCCAGGGAGACTCACCGCCTTTCCCCTTCCACTAAACGCCTACAAATGGAAGGGTCTCATATATTGAAAGAATAATATTTGAAGAAACAGTGTATAATTTAGAAAATGAAATACAAAACTGAATTACAATTCGGGCTCTCTACATGGTCCGCCATCCGAGGATTAACAAGTGTTTTAGCTTCTGGCCGTAGTGGAAAATTTCTACGCGTGCTTTTTCAAGTGAAAACTTTGGAATATTTTGTGTGTTTTAAAAAAGCAAAACCGATAAGCTATACTATAATAATCATAGTATTAGTATACTAAAGGATATTTGAAATATTTGTGTTTTAATTATGATATACAATAACAGGTAGTAAAATGACAAGTTGGTAAAAATATGAGATACTTGATTGGTAGTAATATGAAATAAAATGTGCATATTTTGCGATAAACAATTTCTGAAGATTGTAAATGCGAATTGTGGATTAAATGCTTATCATGGCACTTATGAGCAAAATAAAATTAACGCTTCGTTTAATTGGTTGTGTTGTTATATTTGACGTTCTATTATGTTTAATTTATCATTATTAATATTCTATATTAGTTTCATAAGTTCATTTTTCTCAAAAGTAATACTGCCTCATAATACTATCCGAATTTCGATTAATTCGAGTTTGCCATCAATTATAAAAAGTGTTCTGTAAAGTTTATAATATTTATACATCACATTTCGCATGAAATTTCTCAAGTTTCTATGTTCTGTTTATGATTATTCTCTACATTTTGAGAAATAAATATTCGTACCCCCTCTATACTTGAAAATCTGCATAAATGACAAATCGTTAACGTGGCAGTATAAAGAGAGTCTACTGTGTATTTAATTCCAGTTTAAAGAAAGGTTTCTGTTTAGACCACATAAATTATTTACAAACATTAATTTGATCTATTTATTATATGAAATATTTAATTCGTAGTAGGGTTGGATAAACAAATTTGAAATTTTATATAATTAATATTTTAATTATGTATATATTCCAGTGATTATGAATGTAAATTTTAATACTTAATTTTCTAATTTTCTATTTACGTTGAAGATTAAATTCTTTAGAAAACAAGCAAGTACCCGAATTCTTTTAGAAAGTGAACCAGGATACATTTTCAAAACTGTTTGCACAAAAGTAGCACGTATTCCACGTCTAGGTCGAGTTTATGATAATTTTATACAACTTGTTTCTTACCTTTTTTCACCTGCGAAAACTTTCAATGGAAATTAGTTCTACTGGAAAAAAACTCGTAGTCCCTTGCTTATAATAATACGAGTAAAGTGACGTGAAGTTTCGAATCTTTGGTAGTTACGATAATACTTCTGTGATAGTATAAAGTTTGCAAATGCGAAATGCTTTAAAAGTCTTTAACCTAATTTTTTTTTTCCAGAAGAACTTTTTATCATTAGGAAAAAATGAAAAGCAATCCTCTGATAAACAAAGAAATATGATTGCAAATAAAGTATGGATTATTAAACTTATATGTGCAGTCCCATTTATTCACTTAAATATTATACTTATTATTTATTGTACACTGTGTAGGACAACTGTTGCACTCGTCATGTCGTAATATTTTGAAATTCTTTTAAAGATTTTTTAATGTCAGAATTCTGAAATTTAAACATTTAAAAGATTTGTAATGTTAGATTTCTGAAGTATAGAAAATTTGAAATTTTAGAATTTTCAAGATTTGTAATAGAATTCTGGAATGTAGAAAATTTGAAATTTTAAAATTTTTAAGATTTGTAATAGAATTTTGGAATATAGAAAATCTGAAATTTTAGAATTTTTAAGATTTGTAATATTAGAATTTTGGAATGCAGAAAATTTGAAATTTTAGAATTTTTAAGATTTGTAATATTAGAATTTTGGAATGCAGAAAATTTGAAATTTTAGAATTTTTAAGATTTGTAATGTTCGAATTCTGGAATGTAGAAAATCTGAAATTTTAGAATTTTTAAGATTTGTAATGTTAGAATTCTGGAATGTAGAAAATCTGAAATTTTAGAATTTTTAAGATTTGTAATGTTAGAATTCTGAAATGTAGAAAATCTGAAATTTAAAAATTTTTTAAATTTGTAATATTATAATTCTGGATTATAGAAGTAAGATTATAGACCGAGTCCACCCTGGCCTCTCTAGTTACGCGAATGAAATGATCGCACCAGCTGAAACGCTCGGTGTCCGCTTTTCGCCCGCTTGGTCACCGCTTGTAAAACATTTCCAGTCAACCTTCAGTCCATTCGATAATCCGCTTGTCAGTCTGTTCCCCATCCGCTCGCCGTCTGTCCTACAACAACTGTCCGATAACATAATATGTTCCATATCCACTTTCTCAACGCTATTCGCTACCAATACGCTTTGCTGGCTGCAGCTTGTCCGCTTCTCATCTGCCTTTATTTTTTTCAGGAACTCTTGCTCGATTATTCCACGTCTTATATAAAATGTCCCAATAATCATGTTACATGAAAAGCAGTTGATTTTACATGAAAAAATTAATCAAAATTATACAGAGTGTTTCTTGCAACTGGATAGACATATATTTCTAAAATGATAGAAGCTAAAAAAGAATTTCATTAGACAGGATTAAATGGTATCAAAAATTCCAACGTCATCTTGAACTACATAATTTTCTATACGGCAATCGAAGCATCATTTTATTTTCCATAAAAAAATATAATGGCATGTGGGTCGAAAATTGATTAGTTCAAAACATATCTTGGGGAGAGACCACTAGGCTCTTCCTGTCTCTTTCTAAAATATCTTTTGAACTAATCAATTTTCAACCCAAGTATTTTATAATTGTTTGTAGAAAATAACAAGATGCAGAGATTGGCTTCAAGGAAAGTGCAAAATTCCAAAATAGATTTTTCAAACTGAGAGAGCCTAGTGAAGATAATCTTGAAATCTTTGACTAATGAAATTTTACTCCACCTTCGTGGTATGTTTACTACGAGTTCATTTTAACTAGATGTGATTTGCACGTGTTAGGTTAGGTTAGGTTTCGCGGACCAATCAGATTATAGTTAGAAGCAATATGGCGTCATAACCTATAAAATACATTAAAAACGCTCAACTTTACATACGCATAACTTTTGAACCAAGAGATTCCTAAAGTTAGGAACCACATTTCTGGATTCTACTCATCGAAAACTATTAAATAGCAAACAAGAAGGTCAATAATTTTATGTTCCATAAAGTAAAGTTTAACCAATCTTATTAGGGGATGGTACAGAAAATGACTATAAAAAATTATTTCATAAATTCAGGCGTAATCGAAACGAGTTCTGGCGGAAGAGATGCTTCGAGACGAGGACGAGACCAAGATCGAGGCGCGGGTGTTTCAGGGACACGTTAGCGTGGGTCGGACCGGAACTGGCATGATTCACGTCGCGGAGAAGTCGTGAGACTCGCGGAATACTAGCACCGCTGTGTGGCCGAGTTCGTATCACTTTGTTTGCCCGCTTCTAAACGTTTTTCTACGAGTTAACTAACGGCTCTTTAGTTGCAGCTATCATATTATATTTATTCAAAATAGATACTCGTTTATTTGAATTTCCGTTATTCGGATACTCTCATACTGCAGTGGGTATACACCAACCATTGTGGCTACGCAACATGCCGCTTTAGGTTATGTTTACACGTGGCAGTAAATCGTGGCAATCAATGTCATGGCTTTGATCATTGCGCAAATTAGAAATCGCAATGTCATAACAATGGATTTTGCATCACAACATCAATTTTATTCAAATTTAAATATTCGCAGTTCATCTAAAACTTACGCTATTCAAAAAATGTATTCAACAATTAAAATAAAACAGTATTTCAGAGAAAACATTAAGAAGAATTTGGGTGTAAATACCAAAGTGAAGCTGGCCCCCCTAAAAATGTAGACCTTCATCATTCCAAAATTTTAAGATTTCAAAATTCCAGAATTACAAAATTACAAAATTCTGAGACTGTAAGGTTCTAAAATATCAGAATCCTAGAATTTCAAATTTTTAAAATCACAAATTGTCGAAGTTCCATAATTACAAAATGTTAAAATTTTTAAATTCCAAAATTGCAGAATTCTACAATTCCAGATCCTAAAAATGTCAAAATTCTAAAATTTCTAAAAGATCTGGTTGACCCCAGAAGATGATCCAAGTTATAGCTAGATGGGGGCCTCTAGACCAACTTTAACTTATCCACTGATAAGCAATTACATAAAGGTTCAACAGCTTCTAGATTAATATATTAAATCATTTACTTCAGGGTAAATGTCATAATATTTAAACTGACAACCTTTTGCAATAAGCCAGGATTACAAAATCAATAATCTGCATTGACTGCAACAAAAAGTGGGCTATTTACTAATAAAGAACCATACCGAAGTGTCAATCACCGATTTCGATGAAACCTCGGTATAATGTAGTATTCATAAAAATATTAAAACGTATTTTTTTATAGCTGCTAAAATTCACTTTAAAGGGGTGGAAACAGCCCTCAAAGTTGGGGGTGTTCGATCTATTTTGATGAATATCTCGGAAACTATTAGAGACACAGCAATGGTGTTCATTGATAAAATTTGTGTTTTCGAATGGCGAATTTAACTGTGCAAATTAATTTGCAAAAAGTCCATTTGTTTAAACAATATACCAAAAACTAGTACAATTTTGTTAATTTACCTCATTAAATATTGTTAATTTTTCCTCTACATTTGTATGAGATCCATACACAAAATCCAGCTAAATTGAAATTTGGAGTTTTGCATTATAAAAAAAATTGCTATATTTAATAATTATTAATTATTAATAACTAATTATAATTATATTAATTATTAATAATTTTTGTAAGATCCCTAATTTTTACTAGGTAGTTCTAGTGATAAGGCATATAGAGGAAGACCCAGTGTATAAAATGAAATTTCGAATCGCTTAATCAAAGCATCAAAAGTATTCTTATAATTCCAGTGATTAAATCAATTTTGTCGAGTTGCCCCTATAATACTCGAGGATTGAAGAGTACAAAATCACAAATCTATTGAAGTCAGACAGCAGTCGAGTTATTCTGGCTTTGAGCCCACTTAAAACCACGTACATAGATGTAATTGTCATTTACCTACGTTATGTAGATGTAATTGTGTCAAAACAGTTGCACATAACAACGAGTGCTGAAGAAACCGCAAAGTCCTACGATCGACGACGAACAGAGCTTACTTTTGAAAAAATCTGTTTCACGGCAGTCGAGCATCGAATCTCGGTATCCAGCATCGTCCTACGTATCTACCTATCTGCCTATAATTCCACTTGAACTTTTTCTCTCGCTGAAACGTATCCGCGAATACGTCTCTCGTTCTCTCTTACATCAGGCTGAAGGAGAAGACAATGGAGCGTGGGTCGAGGCAATGTGTCGAGGCGTAGCCGAGTGTACGTAGGTAGTCTTAGGGTGGTCGTAACTAGCGATGGGCACGTAATACTCGTTTCGGGAAATTTTCAATCAAGTCGACCCTCTCGACAAATATTCTCATCGATCAGTTCGCACACGTTTTTACCACTTTCACCGTTACGTGATTTCTGTTCGGATACTTGTCACCCAGTCTGTAAATAATTTTACTACGTGGCTAATCGGGAATTAAATTAAAAAATAAAATTATTCGACAAATTTCCAATGATATCTACTTTGTTAAAAATAGAGCAGTAGAGGAATAATTAGAGAATAAAATACTTTATTATAAATAAAGCATTGAAATATTTTTTCTTGAAAAAAATATTCGTATTTTCTGAAACAATAAATTTTTAGAACTGCTTCATCGTTACATCTTTATTTTATTAAAAAATTGTCTACGTGCTTAGAAAGATGCTGATCAGTTAGTACAAATTTTATGAAATTAAATGGGAGTGTAAGAGCTTCGTATCATAATTGATAGAGTTTGTGAAATATAAAATAGAATATTGACATGAAATAGTAGTACAACATGCCTATTGGCTAATACAGGTTGCTTGCTACATAACTCGTCATGTATCTCTGGAACTTAATCAATATTTTCCTCGAATCTACTCTTCTCGATAATCATTCGATCGGTAGCCATTATGTAATTATTAGAAAAAGAATTCAATGTTGTTTACACAAGTGCACAAATTTGTGTAATATTCATTGATTTAATTAATTCTTTTTATTAATTATTTATTTATGTTGAAGAACTGCTTGATTTATTTTGAAATTTATATAAACTAACTAAAATTCCTTAAATCAAACATTGATATTAATAATAATTTATATATCAGGATGCAATAACTTAAATTCAATAATATAAATTGAATGTCTAATGTTTTCTTAAGGTAGGATATTAAATACATATAGATTATGAATATTTTTGATATTCAAGAAAAATTATATTTTTAATATTTAATGTAAATCTAATTATAAATGTCATCAGTGACACCTAAAAATGTAAAGTTCATTTAGTTAAATAGTTAGGAACTAATAGGAACACATAAACGCCCAATACATCTTCTTTTACTTCGCAATTAATATTCATTTTCATTGTAAATGTAATTATCACATGTAATAATATTTGTTTGCATTTTTCAAATTATTTTGAGTTTGAGTTTCGATTCACAGTACATCTGTAAATTTTTGCTGCTCTGGGAATCGTGCGATATTTTATTATGATATTATTAATTAATTTACTGCTTAGATGATATTCGAGGAGAAAAAATGTACTCCTGTATATCATGGCATTTTACAATTGTGAACAGTATTTTATTATCATATTTTTTTTTAATTCAATAACGTTATAGGAAAGCCTTTCGTCTATTTGTATACTTGATACAAGTACTTACAAAGTGCTTCATTTATTATCAGTATCGTAATCGTATCATGATCAATATTGACAATTTCAATGTTTCACGTTATATCTATACGTTGTTCAATTCTATCGCACTTATTCTCTGCTTTTATGTAAGTGATAAGAATTAAAAAGAATGATTGACACATTCACTACCACTGTGGCTACCGGTTGTCGGAGCTTCAAACCTTATCTGAATGGATTACTACTAAAAAAGAAGGAAAAGCAAACCTTGAATATCATTAGTATTTTACTAGTAGTGTAAAATTTTTAATGTAAATATTAACCGATTGTGTACCTAACCATTGAACAGTGGAGCTTGGATCAATCGTGACCCAAACTATATACAAGTATATTAATCTTAAGTTAAATGTACAATTTTTAAACGAAAGAATTTCATATATTGAAAGAATAATTTAAAAAAAACAAACCTCCTAAATTTGGTATAAAATTTAGAAAATGAAAATAATGTGAAATACAAAATGAAATTAAAATTGTGTCTCTCTCCATGGTCCGCCGTCAAAGAGTTAAAAATTGGTGTTTTAGCATGTTTGATTACACACGTGGCAATCGACGTGTTAATACCGATTGTAAGGTTTTTGAGCTGAATTTTACTTTGGGGCACACAAAATTATTGACTCTTTTATATAGTTTAATAGTATTCTACGAGAAATGTTCAAGAATACAAGTTCTAACTTTAGAAATCGATCCATTAAAAAATTAGGGGTTTGAGGTTAATTTGACGCCATATTGACTTCTATCCATCATTCCTCCAATGATCGAAATCGATGCCTAGAAAAAGATGCACATAGATAGCGCTGTGCGTATTAGGTTAGGTTAGATTAGGTTTTTGACAGTATGTTCATGATCTTCTTTCCGTGGACCAATCGGATTATTGACAGAAACCAATATGGCGTCAAACTAACCTCTAAAAATAAAAAAACTCAATGATTTTTTACGCCCCAAATTTAAGTTAAACCGATTTTTTAATTTGTATCCTTTAATAATTTGATTGCTTTAGTTCTGATGATTGAAAAATGTATTAAATTCCAATGTTTAATAAATATGAATATTTTATCCTTCCTAAACTTTATACACGAAAATCTTACCAAAGACGCTTAAATTGTAGCTTCTAGAACTAGAGATTCTTCTTTACTCTATGAGGAAATCTCTTATTCGAACGAAAAAGCGTTCTTCTACTAATTTTAAAGTACCGGAGGTTTGATTTTGGAGGTAATGGGAGTGAGAAAGAAGAACCAATAAGAATTCTTCGATATTACTAGGGTTCGGAGGGTCAGGAGTATGATTAAGGGTTGCTGAGTAAGAAATTGAAGGGTCCTATGCGTAATTGCCTACAGGGGATAGAACGGCAGGAAACAGAATTTGGCGTTAAATTATCTTAATTTAAACACGAAGTGTAAAATATTTGCTAGCCTACAACGGTATCCAACAAATAGAGGAACGGTTCGTAGCGTGTTGTTCCCATCGCTAGGCAGAACGCGATCTCGTGACGTAAGACGAGGCCCACGGTACTTAATGATCGCTGCCATTGCACGTTAAAACGATTACTTCCGGCGCACGTGGATGTAGAGATACTACACATCGCTGTGTCTAACTGCAACGTGGTTTGGTGATCTTTGTCCGGTACGTACGTGCTTACGAGCCGTCCACAAACGTCCTGTCGTTGTCCCCTCCTCGACGGATACATTTCGGAAGCTAACCTTGTAACGCTAAGAAACGGCCGCTTTTGAGACCAATCTACTGCTGTTTGCCGCAAACCAGGGCCGTTCACGCGACCTACTTTGCCCCTGCCCTTTCCGTCCTCAAGAACTTGCTCGCTCGTTAAACTTCCTTGTCTTTCGAAGCTTTAAACTTACAAGCTTAGGGTTTCGTGAAACGCGACGCCAGCGCCGCGTCGCGTCTCGTCTCGTCGCGTCGGTTCGTGGTATAGATAAGGTGGCGGTCGCATGCGGCATCCTCGTCGCTTGAAATAACTCCTTTCCGCCCAGTTATTCAGAGTACGAAAACTTCTTACGTCTATTTGGAAAGTTTCTTTGTTGAGAAAGTGGCGCTCTGGAATACATTGGGACAGTCGTGTTTTTATTTTGGCGATACCTTCCGTTGAACTCTTTGGTAATTAGCGTGGAATGAAATTCGCTCGAAACTTGTTTAATCTACGGAGGGGATTGAGCTGTACAGTTGTAACGCTTGGAAGGTCGAAACGGAGCAGCTATAAAATTGTTTAAAAAGTAAATAAACAGGGAATTGTTCGATTCCATTACCACAGATATTCTATCTTGTATTTTCTACACGGTAGTAATTTATATGCAAATTAATACTGAACATTCGTATCGTTGGATTCCGAGTGATGGGAATTGACAACACGTATTTGAAAGAGAAACTCAGAGGTTTATTCACAATGGGGACAACTGCAGGCTAGTATCGACTACAAAATTCAGCTGACGCTCTATGATATTCGTGGTTCTTATAGTGATAAGGACCAGTAATACGGTCAGGACAAAGGGCAGCGAAAAATGATACGAGGGAAGGGTATGCGTAAGGGTAATCGAAAATACTTGCGATGCGAAGTAGGGATATCGGGTAGTGAGGTATAGTTTTAACCATGCCATCTTCTCCTGGACGAAGAGTACTATGCAGAGATGAGAAGATGACTAACGAAACGGTACAGGGGCAAAGGGAGCACTTCGCACGCTCCGCTCTGTCCCCACATTTGATCCCCGCTGACTTCGTGCCATCTCACTTTGTCACAAGGCGACGCGATTAGTATATGACCGCATCGGCCAATAAAGGCCAGTAAAGTGTGACTTACCGCCTACGACCAATCGTACCCGCATTCCTTCCGCTCGTCATCTTCTCATCTCTACACAGTACGTGCCTGTGGCCGATGACCCGAAGTCGCGGTACCGTATGGCCCGTGCGGGGCGAGTGCCATAATTACTCGGCGCGTCTGAACCAGCCTTAACACTTGACGGAATGTGCTTCTGGTACATCAGCTTCCCAATTAAAAGGTTAATAAAATCAGCTGTTATTTTGTACCGCTTACATTTACTTTAATAAAGTTTCACCCAGCCGAATGAAATTAATCCCATTAGCTGTTAAACGAACAGATACAACGAGCGTGTGAACGAACGAACGAAATGCAAATTAAGAAAAGGAGAGGACTGGGGGTCCGCGTAAACTTGTGCACCGGTTCTCTCGTATCCTGTTTACCGTTCAGGACGTGAGATTCTACCAAGGTTACAGGTACACAGAGAGAGAGTAGATAGCATCGTCGACGAACTGCTGCATTATAGGTCGTAACGTGTAACGACTTGGATGGTTGGACGGTCGGAATATCGAACTATGTAGTTCAATCTGATAGACACGGTAGAAGGCAAGCCTGCGCGCGCATGTCTATTCCTTCGTATCAACTGACTTCCGTGGATCCTCTGGATCTAAACACAGCCTAGGACTGTTCGCAGTTTCGTTCCGTTGCGAGATGCTTAGAAACGAGGAGGATAACTCGCGGATACACTCGGACCAAAGTAAGGTGGGTGGGTGGGGGTTTGGCGCGTGTATCCGTTATGGTGTACACGTGTAGCCATTACCGAATGGTCGGACGATGAGCACCGACATTCCAACTGCATTCCGTGGCTTGCGAGATTCTGTTTCTACGTTAGATCTTTCTCTCTCTCTCGTTCTCCCCGCGATCTTCTGTTTCTCTTCTTTGTTTAACGGCAGTCAGTAATCTCTTGGTCTGACTATCGTTACTTCCGTTGTTGCTGACGAGGAATGTTATGCAGTTTTTTTCATTTTGGAAACACACAAGTGGCTGATTATAGTAAGTGAGCAAAGTTATATTTTGTGAGAACAGATTTTATTTAAGTTGTAAAACGGTAGTAACAGAAGTACAATAGAAGTCAACTATTCTTTTTCTACTGCTGTATTCCATTTTTTAAGAAATTTTCATTTAACTTCTTCTTTTGAAAAATTTTAGTTTTTTGTATCACAGAATTGACAAATTAATAATTCAACCCTTTTATTTTAACGTTGAGTCTTCGTCCAATTAAATAATTTAATAGTGATCAAAATACACTTTGTATCAATTATCGTATTACGGTGTAGTAGTTTAAGTAATTAAATAATTAAGGAAAGAAGCTAAATACATTCCATGCGTAATAAATTTTAAATAACTGTTGTTGCTAATAAATCATCAAAGATATAAAAATAAGAAACTTTATTTTCACATGTAACAGTAAAAATTGTTTGGAACAGCAATAAAAAAATTTAATTGCCGTGAAAAGTGATAAATTAAATAGAAAATATTTAAAAAATTAAAAATTTATTACTTAAAGAATAGAACGATACTAATTTTCAGACTGAGAAAGTTAGTATTAAAAGCAAAATAACTCTTGAACAGCGGAGCTGTAAAATAATTTTGAAAGAATAGTGTAACATTTAGAAAATGAAAATAATATGAAATACCCAATTAGATTAAAACTGGGGCTCTCTCCATGGTCCGCGATTCAAGAGTTGAAAATCGTCTACTGGATTGCTTTGTTCAAAGTGAATGATATAAAAGACCTAATCTTTTATAGACAGTAGAATAGTTTTATCAAAACGTTTTGCCACGTTTCAGTCTAAAGATGTATATCGCCATAGAAAAAGTCTATAGTTTTAGAATGAATAGCCTTTTCTGTGAACCAGCGTTCATTGTCAGCATAACAGAACCGATAAACAGACGCGATAGGAATGACAGCCTCCGGCGATGAATACCACTATCGGCTTCGCACGTTTCACCAAATTATTTCGTTTCTATATTGAAAACAAAAACGGATCAGCTGTTTTCTTTGATGCTTTCTATAGGAAAAATATTTGCTCTATCGCCCGATGTAATTAGATTCTCCTCTAGAACTTTACTTTTTCAAATAAATTGAACAATATACTTGAAAATTGATGCACACTTATTTTTAAGTTGAAAATAATGCAGATTACTAAATATTATAGATAAAGGATGAAACATTCTTTAATTCGATAATAGCCAACATAGATTTCAATAAAAATACCTTCATAAAATTTATAATTTAAAATAAGAAAGTAGAAACCAGTTATTTCTACCCCTTTGGTAGTTCCAGTGTTAATTAACATATTTCAATCTTTTTGTTATAATAATAGTGGTTAGAAAGAAAATTATTCAGTATAGCTTTTTAAAGGCGAATGACATAATGATGAAATACAAGTAATGTACGAAAAAGTTAAAGCAAAAAAAGAATTATTTTTGACAAATAACTACCTACAGGAAAAATATCAGAGTTATAATATAAAATTCTGTTCTGTACTTTCTATTAAATCGTTACAAAAAGTATATTTTTAAATTGCTCAACGAGTTATCATCTCGTTTTACATTGTCTTTAGAATAAACCATTCTTTTCACGTTTCCCACAGATAAAAATCGAGGAAATAATTAGTAATTAATTAAGTACACGCGTACTTAAACTGATTTTCAAATGCATCTTCCTTGAAAACAAAGTCTCTCACCCAATTTCGTTATCCTTGATTTCTGTCTTATTTTGAGCCATAGAATCACATTGACTCCATTTGCACCATGAATTTTGGACCACCCTGTATGTATGTCTGTGGCCTCCCATCACTTTCGTATGAACATTTACGCGAGAGAATTAATATTTATATTACTTCTCTTATTTTTTAATTATATACTCAATTTTATAATATTCAATCACTAAAAATGATTGTATACTTTTAATTCTAATATTTTGAGAATTCCTGCTTCCCTTGTAATAGTTTTTCCCCTAGGAAAGCCGTTGCTCGATTCTGTACAATACTATATATTATAGCACCGTTGGCAACCGTAGGTCTGACAAATATCGTCCTCTTCTCCTTTGAATCCTAAAAGAAGTGAAATAATTGCGGCGAAAATAAAAAGAAGGGGCAATTTGTTCTAGCATGAGAAAAGAGAAGTAATTACTTATTGAAATAAAAAGAACTGGCTCTAGTGTACGTTTGCAGAATCTAATCCCTTTTTAAAATTATTGAACCTGTCTGGTGGCTCCTTTTCCTCCGACGGGATCGGTGAATCACTAGTCTCATAACGCGGCTACCCAACGACTTCTCTTTGTCCCGGCCCTCTTTTTATCACTCTTCGGTTTCACGGCCTCTCGCGGACCCCGGAATCTTTATTAAAATGCACAGAGGCTTGAAGATCGGTCTCCCTCTTTGCGCTCTTTTTCAAGTCACCCTGAATTCCGCAGCCGCATCTCGCGCCTCTTACAACTGAAACTCATTATGCGATCTTTGATGTACCGGGTTGCGCCGAGATCTGGAACGATCGTAATTGCGATCCGCGACCACACGAACATCTCCTCCGTTTCATACAACTTCTCGAGGTGTCGGAACATCTATTTTTTACTTCTTTTCTATGCTACATTACCATAGTCAGTCGGTAATATTTGAATGCTTTCAAACCCTTTGAAACCATTCTTTCCTTTTTTTTTTCTAAATTAAATACTAACTTGCGAACAATGTAACAATTTCTGGAATGATTGAGATAAAAACAAAGTAAAATATATGTTTTCAAGAATATTCTTTAATTTAGGATTAAACATATTATTTTTAATTATTATCAAAGGGGTCAACTTTTGTTTACAAAATTTTCAGAAAATCATTTGTAAAATGTAGTTTCCTTTTTAACCATTTTCAAGATAACTAATTTTATTATTTTAATATAATTAATGTTAAATTATTATTTCATTTCTGTATGTCTTACTTCTTGTGTTTGTAAGAAATGGTACAAAATTTATTTCAGTACTGAAAATATAAATTTTTCATGTCACCTAAATTTCTTGAAGATGGAGGATGATAAAGAGAAACGATTCTTGGATTTATATTCAGTGCACAAAAATCTATAAGAAACATCCATTGCATGTTTAAAATTTGTTGAGCAGTGTAATACGATTCTGATGTCTTTTCCTACCTCGTCCTATCTCTTCTTAGTGTTCTACGTTCGATCACAAACGAGATCGAAATCACCGATTTTATAACGCGATTTGGTATCGAGAATATCCCCGTCGCGGATTCGAACGTGCTCAGAATTCTTTCAACCACGAGACTTTCTATATCCTTTAGGATTTTCGAAAATGTTGCAGCGATCACTACCTTCGTTTACTATACATTTTTTATAAGATTAATAGAATTTTTTATATTTTTACTTATTATTTTATGTATAAACAATTGAAGCCCCATGATTGTTATATTGTTTCATATGAAAGAGCGAATTCTGTAATGTATAGTCTACCATGATTAGATGACATCGTTAATTAGTTATTTTATTTTTAACATAATAGAATATATATAAACAATTTTATTGCATAGCAAGCATAATGTCCTAAGAGTGTTTATAGGGCCTTCTATTATTCATGCTTAAACAATATTTTATATTTCTTTTAGTATAGAGATTACAGTGGTTTGTATATGACTAAAATATTTGAAATTCTGGGGAGAAAAAAGTACAGTGAAATTAGCTACATTGGCGTAACTAGGTAGGTAGGAGCCTTAAATGTAGATTGGCCCCTCACTATGTATTCTAAAATGTTAAGATACTAAAATTTGAAAATTTCAGAAGAAACTTGAACCACTCCAGAAAATAATCCTAGTTACAATAGATAATGATTCTAGAATTAAAAAATTTCAAAATTCCAAGATTCCAAAATTATAAAAGAAAACTGACCCACCTTAGAAAATAATCCTAGTTACACTAATGATTTTAGAATTTCAAAATTTTAAGAGACTTGGAACCCTAGAAAATAATCCTAGTTACACCAAACTTGTTCTATTGCATTTCCTATAGTTGATATTCTAAATCAAACCTGTAAAACAAAAAAATACATTTTTATTGGTAAAACGGTGAACTACCTATATAGTTTATTTGTTAAATTTATTCAACAATATGTAGCAGTGAAAAAATTATTATATTTTATTATTTGAAAAGCTTTTATCTTTTGCTTTTTGCAAAACAAGAAAAGAGAATATAAAATATTTTTAAACCGTTCAATAAAACAAAATGATCCTTTGTTTATTTCAACAAAAAGAAATTAGTCATTTTGTGTTAATAATATTAATGTAGAGTTTATGCAATAATTTTCATTAAACTTTGAGCTTTATATTAATCATTAGATATTCATTGACTAAACATGACGTAACAAATAACAGAAGAGAATAAAAGCTAATCGTAAAATTCGAACAATGAATTGTTAACTTTTAATCATCAGTTACCGTTCGTGTCCTGAATTCTTTCTACCTTTTACGAAACAGCCCTGGATAAAAACTACAAAAGATAAGAGCTTGACAAGCAAAGGAAATACCTCGGTGAGCAAGATAATAGAAGCAAACTAAAAGTGTCAAGAATCGTTCAATGACGTGTTTTTGTTGTCCGTCTGTTTTGTCTTAAGTTAAGAAGCAAGTGATCCATGAAGTGTAATTACTAATTTTATCAGTCTGCTACTTTTCGACTCATTTCCTTTGTATGTTGCATCAATATATAAAACATAGATTTGTGATCAAGTTAACCTTCCCCCCAAGTGAAAATAACAATCCCCCTTCGTAGGCTTCCCTTGGCTCCCACCCACCCCTTAGGTGGCCATTTGGAGACTGACGATGAAGGGAAGAAGGTTCCATATACATTTGATTCCATTTATTTGGAATAAATTTCAATTTCTGAATAAATAAATTTAGTTATTCTCATCTATCAAAAATGTCAGGTAGTAAAAATATCTTGCGAATTTTTCCAAACAATTACCAGTTATTGATTTCGATTTAACATTAATTAATTGACATCTGAACCAATTAAACGTATCATAGTTTATTTTATCTCAACGAACAGTGTACTTTGTAAATAAGCTGGAGGACAAAATCTTTCTTCTTCCGTTGGAATTTCTTGAAATTTTCATAGTAGAATTGTTCCTTCTTTGGACTAAACTCGCGAGGGACGGGACGGTTCGTTCGTTGCGTAAAGTTAGATTGAGGGGGACCATCCTGACGGAAAGTAGAACAGACAGTTATGCAAATCACCATGGTACGTGTACGAAAAGTGCATAACCACAGAAACGTCCCTCTGTACGTCCAACGGCGATGGTCCTTCGGGAAATTGGCGAGAATCGAGGAAAGTGAGCCCCAAGGGCGTACCGCGAACCTGACAACCCCTAAGCGAAACGAGCCGAATTCGAAGTGTACAACGATCGACATGACCCTCTTACATTACCTCCGACTATGCTAGATCATGTTAACACAAAAACAATCAAATTTTTTAAAAATGATGGATTTTAGTTTTCTTATCTTACTTATATCCCAGGAATTATATTTTTAGTGAAATGTTTGTTGGCTTTTATCAGGATAATGAATCGGGCCCAGCAACAATTTCGGTTTATATTTGTACTAAATAATGCTTTTTGTCTAAAGAAGAACTGTAAATAATTTCAACCCCCTCCCTCCATGGTAAGGGCCATATGGGGGTAACAATCCTAAACTTTACTATTTTTTCCTTGAAAACTATTTAAGATATTTAAACACATTAAAGTGTTAATTAAAGGTATTCAAGAGCTGTGTTTTGTATATTTTTTCAAAATTTTTATCTGATGACTAAGGGTAGAAAAGGAATAATTAACTTTTTGAAATTGATTTTTATAAACTCCCACTAAAAGATATTTTGAGAATAACGCTTTATTACTTAACTATTACCTGTAAAAATTTCAAGAAGGTCGAATTGGTGCAATATGGTTCAAAAAAAATGAAATCGATATTACGTAATATATTACGAATTTGAACTTTTTAATTAAGTTTTGTTACTACTTTCGCGTAAAGTGTACGTGAAGTCTAAATTAAAATAAGGGATACGTGTCATTATTCTTTTTTTTCACCATTTAATAACAGGTATAAGGGTAACAAGAGCTGATTGTGTTATACGAGGAACACTTTAATTTCAATTCTTGAAAGATACCAGTTGTACCCTATTATGCTTATCAAGTCTATTATTTGAAATCTAAATGAAGTCGAAATGGATACGTCTTTCGACGTATAATTAGAAAAAGAATGTATCAGTGTTAACCCTTTGACTGGTATGGACGCACATATGCGTCAGGTGAAAGCTCTCGGTACTCATAGTTTGTTTCTCGTATATCTTAATCATAATTAAATAAAAGTTATCAATGCATATATTACTAATTGCATACCATAAATTATCAGATTATAATGATGTGCTAAAACAATGAAAAAGAAAAAAAATTAAAAAATAATTTGAGCAATGAAATGAAATGAAAAAAAAAATGATGTATTATTGACTTAATTCTTACTTCGTTTACACAGAACGTTTAAATCTAGAGTACTCAGTATTCAAAGGGTTAAAATACGTGAATCTTGTTTACGCTTTGAGACCTTTTGAATTATAATACATATGAAACTTTTCTCGTATTCTCGTTACATATAGAGCAAATAATCCAGTGTCCCGTTTGACGTGTCCACTCGGTCCAATAAAGCGTAAAATCCTGTATTAACGATACTTCATAATAAACCTTTAATCAGAACATCAGCGGAGATCTCTGGAAATAAATCGAGTCGGACTCTGATTGTCATGCATTGCAGCAGCATTTTGATACTTTTGATTTCGTATTGTCATTCATGAATCGCGCATTTCTCTCGTCCAGTGTACGCTTGCATAATGTAAAACGTACTCAATTATTTACACGCCAGAGTAGATTTCAAGCTGAAACAAGCGTACGAGCGCACTTTGTACATAACAGCCGTAATCGACGTCAAAAACAGCTTTCACGAGGAGTGGCCGACTGGAACATTTATCGAAATAAATCCCCTTTTCGGAGATATTTTCACCGGAAATTCCAATAACAAATGGATCGAATATACATTAACCTGATACAAACCTGTTTTGCATCAACATCAAGTAGCCCCACGTTTTTCGTTTTAAATCTTACAAGTATTTTCATAGCTATTAAAAATTCACAATCACAAATTTTCAGGAGTATCTGTATGGGGCTAGGAAAAATTATTTTATACTTTCAAAAACGTGGTATATTAAAAAATTTTTTTTATTTGAATAATTATTTTCTGCTTTTTAGTCGAAAATTTTCGATTTTAAACATTTTTATGAGATTACATATAACAGAGACATGTGGTAAATTTCAGATTTATTTCAGTTTCTCTTCACCTGATCATATCTGAAATAAAAAATTGTTATACCTACCTGCCAATAATATATCAATCTGTTTATTATTCTCCTGAAAAATAAAATAAAGAAGCAAACAAAATTAATTTTATAAGATTTTTTTTTTTTTTGCGAGTTAATATCGCATTGTCATCAGTTCTGAGTTTGTTTAAAATCGATAAAAACGAGTTAAAAAATTATACATATCTAAATACACCTACGTAGTTCAACTTTTGTCTGACACAATTTTTTGGAAAGTTTATAAAAAAATCTTGATATTTTCTGGAGACAATTACCTACATAGGACCAGGGCAGTACTTAAAGGAAACGTCGCGTCGTTGTTTCATCGAGAAGGGGCGATTCGCTGTCAGAAGAGCACGATTTCGCGTAAAACTGCACTCGGATTTAATGGCGAGATATCCTTTGGCTCGAAGCATTGGCATTTCTAAGAGGTAAAAGCAGAGCTCACCCCGAGAGCGTTTTATCAAGCCGCCGTCGGATAGTTCTCTCGTTATCAAGCTAGTCGAAAGGATGAAGGTAGACACACTCGCGTGATTCCCATGCGAACGATCCTATCCTTATCAACGAGTCTTCTTCTTGTTCTTCCTCGTCCGCCTCCGTTCCATTTCCGCTTTCTTTCTTTGCTTTTCTCAATCGTCCTTTCGAATTTCCTTCCTTTCTTTGCTATTCCCTTCGTGTCCCTTATGTCTCTACTTTTTTCTTTCTGTAAATTATACGCGCAATCGACCAGAAAGAAATGGTACTCGTTTGCCACACTTATCGAGATACCGATAATGAGAATCGCTGTACTTTCCTCTTGATTTCGTTCGTCTTCCTACAACCGCGTCAAGGGAGAAGTCAAACACTTCGATCGCTCTTCTAAATTCCCTTTACAGGAAGGGGAATAATTTGTCTGAAACTCAATGGAGGAGAAGCGAACGATTCGACTTTTTGATTGCCCTATAAAGAGTCGATGATGGTAGCTGATAACTTCTTTACCATTACCGTTGAATGATCTTCAAAAAAGGATGAAAGAGCATTCAACGTATTGACTGTCTTAAAAGAAATATTTATGCCAAGAAAGATACTACTTCGGTGATTAAATTCATTTCTTTAATCAGATTCTCAACAGTTATCTTTGATTTTTCACACTAGATTAAAGAATAAAGTGAAAGTTAAAAATAAAATAGAAGTCATAAGTAATTGACTTTGGACTACAATTATGCAAAAAGTATTATATTTATAAGAAAAATGTTTATATCCGACTTTATTGGGTCAGAACAGTTTCGCTTTGTAATAAGTAATAATTAAGTTATTAATAAGTAACGGAGACCGGAGTATAGTAACACATTTTCTTTTTAAATCAAAATATTTATTAAATTAGATTGTATTAACCCTTTGCACTCGAGGGCTCCGGAGCGGAGCCATTTAAAATTTGTCTTCAAATTCGAGGGCTCCGCTACGGAGACAATGCAAATAATTTTCAGTTTTTAACATAAGGACAAAAACAAATCGTAAAAACTATTTATAGGATATTTCGCTTTTGGTGACAAATAACGGTCGCGGCTAGCGGATTATTATGCTAAAATACTTTTCACTAAAACTAAAACTTCTTTTCACTAAAATTGCTTCGAGTTGCTGGCAATATGAATGAAAAAAAACTTCGAGCGCAAAGGGTTAATAAATGAAGAGAAATAAAATAATTGTTTTTAGACAAAGGAAAAACTAAATATAAATCAAGTTCTTTAAAAAATTACAATATTGAGATATATTTTTTAATTTTTTAATATGAATTTGACATTCACGCATTATTTTCAGAATTAACGCGTTAAAATATCTCAAAGAGAACATTTAACGAATGAGCAGAGAAGAGTAGTTAGTAAAATGAAAAACGAAGGAGCTACCCACCGACAAATTGCTGGCTCTTTTAACAAAACACCGTCAGCCATGTTTAAAATAGTTGCAGCGTTTAAAACTGATGCTCGAATTTCAGTTGCACCAAAGTCTGGACGTCCAAAAGTGACTAATGTTCGAGTAGATAAATGAATAGTTAATATTTCTTTAGCAAATCCATTATTTGCAAGTAAAATACGATTAAAATTATTGAGTGAAGACTAAAACGCACCATTGAAGCAAACCGTTTGCCTTTTGGTAACGAAAATGGTCGAACATCGATAATTTCAAGAACCAGAATTTCCAAACATTTGTAATATCTTTCCACTACATTAATAATAAAAATATTAATTCACTTTAAAAACTGTAATTTCAAATATTATGAAGAGAATACTATATTTTAATTTATATACCCTGGATTTTACAAATCCTTTACCCATAAAATTTGTGTTCTCTTTATTTTCATTTTTTATATAAATAGATTCTTAATTAATGAAAGTTTCATTAGATGTAGTTACTCGAGTACCATTCTATAATATAAATGAATTTTTCATTTATTGCAAAAAATTACATATTTACCTTCTTTTAAATGGTTTTTTGCTACACCGCAAAATGTTCATTTACTTTTAATAATTTTTGATTTATTTATAATGTTACTTTTAACCCCTACTGTATACGAAACAGTAACGAACAAAACGAGCAGACGGAAAAAGAATGAATCCGCAGATTCCATTGTGTTTGACAAATAACTTGGTGACACGTTCGGTTCTTCGAACTGTACCGATTAACTCGTATGAATATAACACAATGGTATTTGCAGGGATTGAAACGTTTCGAGTATCGAACACCTTTGAAATAGGAAAAATCACTGTCGGCCTGTATCATTTCACCGGTATTCCCGACTGACAATATTGTGACACCGAAACCGCATTACGCGGTACACCCATGTTTCCCACGCGAGGATCCAGCTCAGGTTAAATATTTGTCGAGCGGTTATTGCGAGCTCGTCGATGACGAACTTCGATGGGATACAGGTGGCGCCACGTACGTAACAGATGTAGAAAGAGACGGACAGAGAGACGGAGTTAGCTCGACGCTTCCCGATTTCCTTTTCCCTATTTCTACCTTGGATCAACCGTTTTCACTGCGTTTACGATTTGCCCGTAAGCGGTTTACGCGAAAAGTACGTTCAAGCCAGCGTGAAAACGACGCCAGACAGACTCAGATACCGGACAAAGCGTTTCCGAGTTTACCAGAGTGTTCGCCCGTTTCTCGCTTCCACGCCGCTTACACTTTCCACTTCTCCGCCATTGTTGCAACCATATTTCCACGAGTGCCCGTGAATCCTCGCGCTGGCAGGCCTGCAGCCTCGATTGCCCTTGCTTCTACTCCCTCTTTCCGACGCGACGCGACACATTTTCTTTACCACTTCTTCCTCTGTTCTACTTTATTGTTTAACGTCGGTCATTAACGATGATGACACCTTGTTCCTTGTACTAGTTCTTTTTAATTTATTGTTTGAACCTTTGAGTACATAAGTACTTTTAGATAAGTTTGTAATTGTAACAACTGCAAGGGGTGTGTCAAGAAGATTAAGGAAAATTAAGAAGAAACGTATTGAAGAGTGGAAAAGAATTAATTGATGAACTATTTGAAATTCGCGTAATTTTAAAGGTTAATTAGATAATTATTATTACAATAGGCTTTTTTATAATTTAGTAGGGAATTAATTAGTCGCAGAAGCAATGGTTTGAGAACACCTTACGTGTTTCTAGAGATGTGCGAGAACCTGAAAATTTCGGGTACCCGATATTCGAATCGGATCGAGAATTGTTCTGGTCGATTTGGGGTCTACGAAATTTTCGAGTTCTGGCACATCTATTCTTCCGAGAACTGGATTATGTGGATTAAAACTCAACTCTTCCTATTAAATATCATTATCTTCTGATCGACGACTACCCGAATATGTGTTTTTCCAAGCAACACCGTTATTCTTGATATTTTTAAAAAATGACCTCAACGAAGAAATAAATCGTTCATCAGTGTATTAAGCACTGCAATTTGGTATCAAAACATACTTTCTGAACACCTAACTGTTCGGGTTTTCATGAACTACCCTGTGTACAGTATATACCTCCATAAGGCTGCATACTGTACAATCTAATTAAACTATTATACTTTATACAATAAACTTTGATACAGAAATTCGTTGAAGTTATGAGTAGATTAAAGTAGTATAATGAGCTCTGCTACCGCAGTGAGCAAGGCTTGCGGATGCGTGTTGACCAGGGGGGAGTACCAAGTAGACAAGGAGTTTAAATTAGCTTCTCTGCTTACGGATATTTTAATTCCCCTTTGATTTCATTGCGGTGCTGAAGATTATAGCTGTGCTATTCGCCAGGAATTTCTTTGTATCGTAATCAATCGATTTCTAATACCTTTTTCTGGTACTGTGATAAATTAAAAGAATTTTTAATTTTATTTTGGATAACCGTGTTTTCAAGCATATAGTAGCTTCTTATTGAATATATGTTTAGGAATATAAAAGTATTGAAATTCTAGTTATTGATATGAAATAAAAATAGTTTACTTTTAAATTTCGAGTTTCGAGCCTTCAATTTATAAAATAATAATAATAATAATAATAATAATAATAATAATGCTACTTAATATAATATTATTCCATTGTTTTTCTTTGTTTTTATTAAGAAGTTTAAACTGCTAATTAAAACTGTTATTACTGACAAGAACGCTCATTAATAGTAAAAACATTGAAGGAAAAAGATAGAATGGTCAACACCTTTCAAAGTAGATTAGAATAAAAAAGAAAAAAATCTTTAAAATTCATAATTCCACTTGAGAAAGGTCAATTAGAAATGTTTTGAAATGTGACATTACTCCTGGAAATGAAATGTTATAAAAAATTGATTATGCGAATTGATCTTAAATTTTAATTAAGTAACGTTTCACCTACAGTTTTGTGTACTTTTCAAACGTTCGTTGCTTGTTGAAACTTTCCTTTATTTAGTATTAATGCAAATATTTAAACAAGTGAGGGCATTATAGTGAATACTAACTTTATTATTATTCGAACTTAAAGGAATATGTTGACGAATAGATGAACGTTTTTATTTTTCATTAAAAATAAATGACCCTGTATTGGTTATAGAAGGACTAGTAAAACTATTATGAATTATCATTAAAAACTGTATAAACAAATATTTTGCTTTAGTCTTCTATTCGCCAAGTCCAATTCCCATAAGATCATTAAAAGTAACTGTTATTGGAAGAAGAACAAGAAAAATAGAAGGAAAGATACGAAAACGTGGAAAGACAGACGAAAATTCAAGTGGTATTAGAAGCAAAAAGGCAGGACATTACCATTGCGCCAAACCGATGCAGTTATTTGAAGTGGCGGTCACGAGTACGAGCAAGTCTATACGATCGTTCTTAGTGTTCAAGGGAAACGATAATTCGAAGTTTTTGCCTTGATCCCCCCCGCTGGAAAACGGAAATCGACTGTAATCGAGTCGTTTGAGCCTGAAGTATGAAAATCGACCGACTTATTAAGTTCTCTGATATTGCTGCAGTCGACATGAAAAGGCGCAAAACAAAAGAAGGAAAGGAAAGGAGCAAGGTGGAACGTGGCATTTTCACGTGACTCCATTTTAATCTTGGAACGGCGACTACCATACGTCACACTAGGGTCTTTTAGGTTAGGTTAGGTGATCTTCGCGGATATTAAATATGTAAAAAATTCACTGAAATAAATTTAAGTATAAAATTCAAATGTTCAAAGAAAAAAAAAGAAGAATTATTTTATAACACAATAATCAAAATCAGTATCATACAAGAAAAGGTATTGTATTGAACTATTTATAGTGAATAATAAAAGACGATTTACTAAAGTTTGCAGATCATAATGTTTAAATAAATTTTTAAAAAGTTATATTTATCTGAAGAAGTAAATTCTTATATACGTATTGATTCGCTATAAAAAGATGATTTTTTGTTAAGAAAATAAATGAAAATATAATACATAATACCGACTCGGCTCGACTCGTTTTGACTCGGCTTGACTCGTTTCGACTCGGCTTGACTCGGCTTGACTCGGCTTGACTCGGATCAACTCGGTTCGATACGGCTGGGCTCGGCAAGGCTCGGCTCGGATCAAGTTAGGTCGGTTCGAATTTAGTAATAATTAAATTTCTGTCCCCATTTATTTTATCAAATCAAACATAATTTCTATAACAAGTTAAAAAGCTTCTCATTCCTACACACTGGGTTATTCTGTATTCTCCACTGACCCAATTTTTTATTGTTCACAATTAAGCTTATATCTTATTATCATATTTACTTAAATTATAACTGTTTTTACAGATTTAAAGCAACTTCATAAAATAAACTACTTCTCATTTATTTATATAGAAAATTTCACTAGGGTCGTGAAAGATTAACTGTGCCATTTCAGGGTTAATTTTAACCTATAAAAACGAAACCCTTGCGACGACGACGTTTCTTCCCCTTATTCTCTTGCTCTGTGCCGATGCACGGGTAGGTAATCGTACAGTGGAACAAGATTCCATTGGCACTCAACTCCATCCCGCCTTTTATACTCACTCTACCGTATATGCCGAGAAATATTTACCGTTTCCCAATAATGCTCTTCGGTTTGCCTTTCTTCTTTCTCCTCCGCTTCTTCCGGCTCCGCAGGGTTACAGGCGGTCTTAGTACGTCGAGTAATAGTCCGTTCAAAATTCATTCGACCGTTTTAAAGGTTGCTCGTTTTGAAGGTATTTGGGAACTGCAGCCGACTTTCCGTTCGCCAATTTTATTGCGAACCGATATCATTGATGCATCTGATCGCCGAGTTACGTTCACTTATTGGGTCCCTTTCTTTTGTGATCTACGTATCGTTTTTTCTAATGATAATTTTCTTTGGAAGAAAGTGGTTTATACTAATTTATTTATGAATTGGGGGTCTTCACCAATTTCAATGACCTTGAAATATCAAAGTCATTCTCTCCATGGTCCGCCGTCCGAGGGTTGACTTTTGTGAATATCTCGAAAACTAAAACTGATCAGTGGTAATATGCAGAGGAAAAAATTCTTCAGAATAATGACTTTGATAACATATTTCAAGGTCACTGAAATCGACGAGGACTTCGCTATTCTGAATAATTATCAAATAATTGTATGTACTTTGATCAAATTGAGATCAGAAGAAGGTTTTTTTAGTATTATAATATTTTGTTATTATAAATTATGAGGGTTTGTTTTATTTTGTTTCAGGTAAGTCTTCACAAAATTTACTTTTCATAGGATTTCGTATTCCACAATTTGGTGAGTAAATATACACAAATATATTACGTTATTAAGAAAATTACATCCTACGCTAAAATGATAGAAGTTCAAACATTTTTTCATATTTTGCCTGTTTATTTGTGGTATCTTTCTGAACATCGACTATTTACATAGATGATACTATTTTTTTCACATAGTAATTGTCAGTGAGTTTTCGGAATAGAAAAGAAAGAATCTAATATTGGACCATTCAATATTCTTTTATCTGTTCCATCATCTGTCGCTTTGAACCGTACTCATCTAACAAGGGACATCAGCCTACTGACAGATGTCAATTTCGATGCAGTTTTGATACGACACAGAACCCAAAAATATATCTGACATTTAGTTTCTTCCACCAGCAAACGTCCGTGCTGAAGAGATGAAAACAGCCCTCAAAATTCAAATTGAAAAAATCTATTTTATCCCTTATGGCGAGGACTGTTGCAATTTTTTAGTGATTTAATAATTGGTTCACTTTTAAATACAATATTAACCTATCCATGATTCTAATAAATTAAAATGCGGTACAAATTTATAATTATGATATATAATTCTATAGGCTGTCATTAGGATATTCTGTCATCATTGCCGTTATATTGCCGTTGACTGGACTGCAGGAGTGAAACATTTGTTAAGCTTCCAAGCTCTGATTTAAAGGAGGAAAAGGTGATAGAAATGTATCACTTTCATAGGCTATGATGGTGGAAGGGTAGCTATAGTATGCTTTAAAATCCATGTGAACGTCAAGTTCTCAGATGGCAATATAACGAGAGTCTACTACATGTATTTAGTGGTATTTATTGTACGAATGAAACTAAAAATTTCGATTTATCCGTACCTGGGTATTTCTGGTATAGACTTGGAGCTTTATGAAAATATGTACTTCCATTCTTCATATTTCGCCACTGTATATTTTAATTTTTTCACGCGTACATACATATATAATATGTACAAATGCGCAACATATTGGGTATGAAACAGATTCTGAACAAAGCATTTTTCGGTAACGAAATTATTACGTTACTCTGCGTTTTCTCTTAAAATCCATTATATGCAACAGCAGGTTAAAAAGTGCTCTTAAATTTAGTGTGCAACTCCTTGGTATAAATTCAATTACGACTGTGGCTTTGAACAGCAGGAATGGTTTTGTTAATTTTCTAATATGGTTTTTATTTCACCAATATATTTATAACTCATTTATATTCTATTAACGTAAAATATAAAAGATGAACGAGACAGTTCAAACAGTTTGTAGTATAAGTTAAAGTCCTTCAATTGTTAGTAATTTACTTACATGATTTTTGATCAATTATCACAAAATGTTTTTTCTCTAACTTTTTCATACTTTTTAAATATCTAACAACCCTTTATGCACATAATCGATTTGAATAAATTATTTTATGTATGCAAAAAATAATTGAAGTGGTCGCGATAGGGGATTCAATATTATTTCTAATTCTGCATTTCTCATTAATTTTGTTTTAACGCAATAAAGTTATGTGTTAACGTGACATTATTTATGGAAATAATCTTGACAAATCAACTTTTGTTCCTCTCTTCTGCCAGCTCGCTTTCCCTTTGTAATTTTTCGTAATAAAATCGTCGTAAAATGTTTGTATCAACGCTATTAACATAAAAAAGCCAATCTAGAAGGTGACGTCTGCGTGTTCTGAGAACGGAAAGCAGATGGTACCGACATTCTTGTTCGCATCCCTCGAGCGAATTCATCCGGAAAGGCCGTATTTTCTTTGTTATTGCCAATCAAGCTGACACTTGTCAAACTTCTCAATTTAAGTGAAAATATTGTAAGGGAGCGGAATATTATACGAGAGAATTAGATGAAGGAAGAAAAAAAATAAAAGTCGAGCACACTGGTGTGTACCAGATCATTGTCAGATAAATGATCAATTTTACTAGACGTTTGATGCATTTATTTCACAGAAATAAAATTTATAATTTCATAATTTGTGAACTCAATTGTTCAGAAATAAATTCCTGGTCGATTACTATTAGAATGCACAAAAAGAGTTAATAATTGTATGTACCCCAAAGTGAAATTGAGCCCATTTTTTCTTAGATTTGTATGAAACGTGTGATAAGATTTTTGATGGCTGGTATATTTCATTTCGATCGCGAAGCCAGTCGTCAGTCCGCTCTTCCAGACAATACTATCGATTATCTGGCCGGACATTAACGAGCGTGATCTCTCTTTCGTTAGCGCGCGAGCCAGTGCTCGTACTTCTCTTCACTTTCCTGCCGGCGTTGCGTAAATCTTATAGTTCCGACCCGTAGGACCCGGGTGTAACACCTCCTGCTCGTAGGTCGAAGCGCCGGCCATAAATATTTGAGAGTTCGAAGCGATTCTGCCCACCCGGGACGCGATTCTACCTTCTTCTCCCATGCCAGTCTCTTGGATGTCCCTTATTCTCTCTTCTCTATCCACCGCCTGCTTCGTTTGCTTCTCTCTACCCACGGGCAACGTTGAGACACGCGCCCAGTCTGGACCCACACCCACGCTCGCATACCGTACACCCTTTAACCCTATCTCCCTATGTCCTTCTTTTTCTTTTGCTCTTTTCCGTCTTGACCACTTCTTCTACCAATCTCCTTTATTTTCCTTCTTCCACGCGCTCTCGTATGCCGAACGCTTTCTTCGTTGATTCTTCGAGACCACGGTATCGTCCGATCCCACGATTATAAATTTTTACGTGTCTTTAATCCTTAATTGGTAACTTGCAGTCTGATATATTCAAACATTAAATTTTTTTAAGAAAAAGGCATTCATAGTCTTTTAACACGTTGCAGTCTATATTGTTAGGATTTCTTTCAGGTAACTAATTAGTAGGTATATCTAACCGAATTTTGCAAGTTATTTAAAATTATAACACAATTATTAAATAAAATTTTTGATTTTGTGGAATAAATAAAGTATTTTATTAACTGGGGCTATGGAAATTTTGCGTATCCCTTTATTAAAAAGATATATTTTTTAAATTAATCATTCGAATGAAAGATGCTTTACCTTAAAGCTATTTAAATGTCTTTGTGGGCAACTTACTATGATATCAATAATTAGAACGCATTTATTTTTTATAAATGAACCAAGATTATGAGAAAATGACATATGAAACTATGGAAATTTTGCAAATTGTATATTGAAATATTCTAAGAATAAATTGTTCAAATTAAAAACACTACCTAATAAAAATTTTATTGATAATATTGTGGCAATCAATGTATTAATTATTAAAAATGCAAGAACTCACAAATTTTGATTATTCGATAATTGGATTGCGTCGAGAATTATTTCGATTGACTTGGGATTCCTAAAATTTGGTGAACTGTATTTTGGGACGAACTTTGTTGAACGTGACCGTGGATGAGAAGTATTCTTAAAGACCGTAGTTATCTAATTCACTTTGTTCAAAGAAGTATAATTCCCGACCCAATCCGAGAGTCGAGTACTTGAAATTTTCAAGCTTTCGCACATTTATACTTTTGAGCACCAAAGCCAATTCGATACGACTAGACCTAACAATGTGGACCCGACTCGACCGATGTACAGTCGACCCGGCCTGAACCAAACGATATAGATCCGACCCGATCTGAACCAAAGGATATAGATCCGACTCGCCCCGACTCGAACTATAATACATATAGCTCCGCCCGGACTCGGACGATATAACCCTGCTCCGGCATGACCCGACCCGACCCGACCCGACCCCACCTGACCCGACCCGGCTCGATTCCAACGATATAGCTGCGACTAGACTTCACTCAGCCCGACCCAACCCGAACAATGTAACTCCGACTCGACCCAACCCAACCCGAACGATATAGCTCCGACTCGACCCGACTCCACCCGACCCGACTCGATATTTTCTTTTGGTACACTTCTATTAATAATTTCTCACCACCTTTTTGGTATTGCCCCCAAGCACAAACATTACACCAGTAATATTTATTCCTATCATCAATCTGAATCCCTATGCGAATCCCTATTGAAATCTACAAAATCACGTCCTATCTTAACTATTGTCCCAAATTAAAAGTAACCAAGCAGCCATGTATCCCTAACCTCTGTTCTATTTTCTGTTTGCTGAACTCAAGCTGGTTTTCCTCTTGACTTCTTACGTTTTTATACGTCGTTCCCGTGGTCTTTTTAACCGTCTGCGTTCTTCGCGATTCAAACGGTCGTTCGCTTTTCTTCTTTCCTCGTTCGATCAAGCCGCGTGTTTCGACCGAGTCAAGCACGTAACACCTTCATTCGGATCGTTCGAATCCATCGATCAGGCCGAATATCTTACCTGGCGATGCTGGGACCAGGCGCCAGAATCGTTGATACAGAAAGGGGCAGGGTATCATCACGAGAGCCTGAGAAATACGCCTACGCAGCAGCCACTCGTGAGATTTTTCTCTTCTGTTTGCCTCGAACACCGCACTGTCCACGAATATACGTACAACCTCTTCATTGAAACCCATGGTTGATGTTTTATACTCTTTTTCTTACCTTTTGTTTGCCCGCGGCACTGGATTTATGAAGTCAACGCATGCAACCATTTCTATTTAAAGTTGTACAATTTTCGTTTATTATTCTTCAATGTAAATTGAACGTCATTCTGCAGTGCAGTGTTAATCTACATAATCGTTTCGACTGATTCTTTTTTATTTTTATAAACAATATTTAACTTGAAGATTAATGAAATGTTTTATCATTATTTTGATGTATTTATTTATTAATTATTATGAAGAATTGTTTGAATCAACAGTACATTTTAAGAAGTATAACATTTTATAGCAAAACTACTTTATTGAATGCTATTTTCCAATCACCTGTCAATTTTCACGGAGAATTCATTAATTAACACGTTCCATATTGACAATATGTTGATAGTGGAATTTTGTGATCAAAAAAATACTTAATTTTACATTTTATTGCAAATTACAATATTACGTATTATTGTTTAATTTTTTTCCAATTAAAATCCAATAAACTTGAATGAAAATGTATGACAAAATGTTATTTGTTATTTTCAGAATAAAATTATGTTGAAATATCAATTTTTGAATTGGAATTATTTTATTTTCAATATGTTAGCGAATTTTTAAAATTTTAGAAATGTATTTTGCAATGTTTAAAAATTTACTCTTAATACTATCGTTTTCATTCACTGTTGCTATATAGTAACGTCATTTCACTTGTTATTTATTCTTATTGTTAGATGATGACTCGGTGTTTAGTTTCGCGGTCGATTGAGATCTTTCGAACGGTAGGAAGTAGAAAGAAAAGAAGACTGAAAGTTTCTCGAGAAGTTTTTGTTGCACGTAATTCCTCGGCGTCCCGCGGGAAAAAGCGATTTCTTCTTTTACTCTTACAGTCCGGCTTTCTTGTTTTCCTTTCGTTGCAAAGAATAGATTTAATTTACGAGTTCATTTGCATCGCAGCAACCGTAACGTTCGTCGCCTTTCCACACGACGGACTTTCTCATATTCTTTTTCACTGGACCAGCAGAGAATTTACAAATACCATAAATATTTGAGGCCTTTTGTGTCCACCGTATTACAAATGGTCCTAGTTTCTTGCAGTTAGAACAGTATCTAGTTTGGAACAATATCCTATAAATCTTTACATATTTCTTACACGCATACGAGTTAAGGAATGTATATTTGATTTTGGTTTCTTTCCTACTTTTTTATATTTTAACTCGGACAACATATATTTGAAAAAGAAATAATACTTGGACAATTAATTAATATGAGTTATTTATTAATTAATAATTAATTAATTGTAATAAGTAATAATTAATTAATAACACGTTGACTGAAGAATACATTGATTCAAATTTTAGGTAATTGAATTATCAGAGAAAGAGACGAAAAAGTAAGCCTTGAAAATCATTAATAGAGGTGTGTGAAAACTCGAAAATTTCGAGTACTCGATACTCGGGTCGGGTATGCATTGTTCAAGTCAGGTTGAGTCGGGCCTTTGGAAGTATAGATATGCGAAAACCCCGGGGTTTCGGGTACCCGGTACTCGGATTGGGTCGGGAATTATCTCGCAACCCAACCTAACCCGATATTTTCGGGTTCTGGCATAACTTTAATCATGATAGTTACATTAAAGGTGTTCGGGTACCCGAAAATTCGGGTGGGTCTCAGGTCGAGAACTTTTTCCGGGTTCAGGCTGGGCTTCAGAAGTCTGTCCAACGCATAAATTTGTTCGGGTACCCGTAATTTCGGGGCCCGAAACTCAATTACATCCGATTATTCACGATAATATATGAAAACTCTATCAAACTTAAAAATTTAAGATAAGTTTTTGAGTTTCAAGTCTCGAGTTGATATTCGGGTTCCAAAGTTACGGGTACCCAAATAAATTTATGTGCTGGACGCTTTTTCACAGTCTCGCCCGATCCGACCCGTCCCCAGGTTCGGGTACCCGAATTTTTGGCTACCCCTCCATTCCTAAAAATACTAATTTAAAATTGAAAAATTACCCAATTGTGTGCTTCACAATTAATATTTTAATATGTCTGACTACACACGTTCATTTCTATGGTGGCAGTGAACATGTTAATGATAAAAATTAGATTATTAGAAACAAGTAAATTGAAAATCGGTTTTTGTTTTCATTCAAACTGCAGTCGCTTTAAATCGTATTTATCTATTGTTCGAAACGTAGTTCTGTGGCAGAGAATCAGTGGCATAACGGAGGACAGAAGGCAGTCATTGTGAGAAATCGATTTCGTGCAAACGACGGAACAAATGCACTTGCCTTTGACACTTCCATTACTTTGCATTCCGTGTAGCTCCGATTCGTTTAACTTTGTCACACGACACCTGTCTTGCCTTTGCTTTTGTTTCCAGTTCATCCCCAGTTTTACCAGTAACTCACACCGGTGCAATTGCGCGAATCAATATTCCATAATTTAATGAACGACCGAATGCTTGCTACTTGTTACGAGGAAATTAAGTCGTTCACAATTAGTACGCATAAACGGATAATTAATTTATTGGCTAATTGGTTTAACGTTAACTGCTGTGTAACAGAACTTGGACGTTGTTAATTAAAATCTGCAGTGGTCATTGAACGTAACGAAGATCTGTGAAATATACCATGTACGGGTCAATGTAAATACGAAATAATTTTTATAAATTTCAAGTAATGAATAATGAAATTTTAAAAATTCATTAAGGTAATTAATTTTAGTACACGGGATAAGCTATGTAGAATTGGCCACCTAATTATCTTCCCCGTCTGTAACAATATATTTAACAATAAGTTTAATTTAAAAAGTTTCACATTTAACAAAATATTGCAAAATCCACTTTTATATCAGTCGAAATTTACAATTGAGAACAATATCAATTTTAATTAAATTAAAAAAAGCTTTTCTTTCATGTTATTCAAATTATTTAATAATAATACTATTTAAATTAAATATGAAACCATATTCATAACGTGGTTAGTTTCTAACAAAAAATTGTTTCATTAACTTTAAGATAATTACGATTATTAACCAAATTTTTAGCTTAGGTTTTTCATAATTGCAGTTAGTGTTTTATTTCAGTGTTCAAATATTTTTATATGGGTATAAACTTATGCATGTGCACGCAGTCTCGTAGTGAGAAAAAATCCTCTGAAAGCGTATCACAATGGCCGATAAAAGTCTATGGGGAAGACCGGAAACCCGCTGAGTCCATAGGGAAATCCGGAGTCCACTCCGCAGGTTCCCGGACCGCGTTTTTTCGTCCCCGCGGACTATTCCATTGGCTATTAGGGAAAAATTTTCACTAGATTTCCAGATGTATGTACAGTATCGAGCAAACTAGGTTTCTCCGGGGAAAATGGTGAAGCTCCTCCCCTATCCATAGGGAAATCCAGAGTCCACTCCGCAGGTTCCCGGACCGCGTTTTTTCGTCCCCGCGGACTATTCCATTGGCTATTAGGGAAAAATTTTCACTGGATTTCCAGATGTATGTACAGTATCGAGCAAACTAGGTTTCTCCGGGGAAAATGGTGAAGCTCCTCCCCTATCCATAGGGAAATCCGGAGTCCACTCCGCAGGTTCCCGGATTTCCCTATGGATAGGGAAATTCGTGAACCTGTGGAAGTCTATGGGGAAGACCGGAAACCCGCGGAAATCTCGAAGTTCCGTGGGGGGAGGGGGCTTCACTATTTTCCCCGGAGAAACCTACTTTGCTCGATACTGTGCATGCATCTGGAAATCTAGGGAAAATTTTTCCCTAGTAGCCAATAATGGAGTGGTCCGCGGGGACGAAAGAACGCGGTCTTTCCGTGACCGTTTAATACATTTTCTTTTTTAGGACACATATCCTACGTCTCTCTAAACACGCCTCTCTGACGATAATAAAGAAAATAGAGGGCGAAGGTGGCTCTTTATACGTCCAGCTAACTGCTGCAGCTCGCTTTTGAACCAGCCACGATATTGGATCTCATCATTTTTCAGGGAAGTTGCGTTCTTCTTGCGGCCACTACCACCCCCTTCCTTCATTGCAGAACGCCGATTCCAGATTTCCTCTTTCCACCGCTGGCCATTATTTCTGTCCGCTCAGGAGAACATGAATCTATGTTTTTATACATAGTCGCGATTGAGAAATTGCAGCAAAGAAAACCGCGCTTATCCGGTGAACTGTGGGATACAATGAACACCTTTGTATTTTCTTTTTCCTGGCTGAGAAACAAGAAACGTCGATTTGTTAGCGGACTCTTTTATAGGGAAGTTGCAAAATGATTTCACTGATTTTTGCGATCATTCTATTAAGACTTAATTATTAAGTCGTGCGTATAAAGTGTTGTATTTAAGGATAACGATTGAATTGCCTTGTTTTCGAGAAAGAATTATTTATTTAATTTCAATATATTCCATTTGAGTTTGCAAACTTTTGACAGTAAGATCGTAATTGATTTGGAACTTTGTTTTTAGAAGAAATTGAATTCATCTTTCGCGAAGTACTTGATTAAACCTGAATATAACAGATGTCGCTACTAGCTATTATTTCTGTACATTTTTGTACTTATAAATTATTGATACGTGCTATTAATTAAGTAAGTTTAGTAATATACCATTTATTAAAATTACGCTACTGTAACTTTGTAATATTCATAATATTCATAATTTCTCTTTGAGTAACTTAGTGTTAATTGTTTCCTGTGTTTTCACTTTCTCGATCAGCTAAATATAGCAGTTTACTTTAAAATAAAAAACACAAAAATATGGAATAAAATTAATGATAACAGTTTTTTTTAATACACTTACAGTTAATTAATGATAACTGTTCCTTCTAATGCACTGTAATCATTTTATGTGTAATTAAATTGCTGATGAACGTACATAAAACGTATCAAGTAATAGCTTTATCATTACTAACCACAATTTGGAAATTCATCCACACAGTTTCTTTTCTTACAACTAACACTGGGGTGCTCCAGTTTCACAGAATCTTGGATCAAAATTTTATAATAATACAGTATAAAAATTTCAGGATTTCATAAGTTTAGATTGGAATTTTAGAATTTTTGGTTTTGAGGATTTCTGAATCTTTGAATTTTTTACCTTTCAAGCTTTTGAAGTTTTTAATTTATACGTTTTAAAATTTTTGCAGTTTAGAATGTTAGAATGTTAAAATCTTCGAACCTTTAAATTTTTAGAATTTTAAAATAATAAGGGGTTAACAGCATCCTTTCTTAATAGGTACCAAGCTCATCCTGGTCCGTACATAGTTACGCCAATGTTATACCGTTATGTCCAAATTTTACATACTTTTCTGACTCACTCATATATTTTGTTACATTTGTAAAAATTATTTTTGATTTCGTCAGATAATATAAGTTTGCTTCAAATCTCTTAGCATAAACATTTTGTAGATTTCTACAAAAACACATTGCACTGCTCCCTTACTACATATTCTGTTTCATAGCTGCTTCCCCTAAATTGTGGGAGCGTGCATCTGAAACTAATCAGTTGTATTCATTAAACCCAATAAAATATAGTTTGTATGCAACACCATAAACATTATCTCCACAAACTTATGAAACCTAGAAGGCCTTCAAGACCCTGTAAGTATCTAAAAAATGTTGAGGGCGTATCAGCCAAACCTAATCTCCAATTTCCAATCCACTTTTGTAATTTTATTAACGTCAATTATGACCTATAACATAAATATCTATAATATTAAAAAAAAAAAAAAAGGAAGCATCCGGGGACTTATTGCTTTATATTGCTTCAACTAGAAAGCACGGGCTTCGTAGATTAAACGGGGAGAAGCGTTCGTTTCCGGTTCGCTTGGAATTTTCCCTTGCGCGTTTGGATACGTCATAGTATTAACGATAAACGGAAGCTGGATATTGGTTCATACATATAAGCAGGAGCGCGAAGGGTGAACGGTAGATCGGTAAACGCACGGAACTCGTGCAAGATCGTTCCCTTTGGTTAACCGGACCGACGAGATCCGAGCCGGTCGTGAGAAGAGGCGAACGGAAGGAAGATTCGCGGTACACGACCGGCAAGGGGGGCGAAAGTGGTGGGGGAAGACGGCGCACGGCAGGCGCGTGGCTCCCACGGGTCGCCTCGAGCCTCTGTTAGACCTTGAGAGGGAGAAGCAGCCGACGGCGTTCTCGGACACGTACGCCTTCATCAAAATTCCCTTCCCAGAGAAGCAATTTTTCCGCGAGTATTTTCTTTTTTAAAGCCGTCGCTTGACCGAACGCTCGGAAGGTTTAGGAAATCGAATTCTCCCTTAGATCACCGTTGAATTGTTTGTAATATAGGGAGAGCGGGGAGGAAAGTAACAATTTGATTTTGAACTACGATTACGCAAAAACTATTACACTTGTAAATAAAATGTTTATACCAAAAAAGTATTCGGACACCGTTTAAAATAGAATACCACATTTAATATTGGACCAAATGATTTGAGGTTTTTTGAGCAGCTATACAAATTAATTTACATGCAATCGTAGCTAACACAAAACTAAAATACTTATTGATTTAAATTATAATAATAAATTAAAAAAGGAAAATTTGAAGTCAATTATTCGGTATTGAAATTGTAGAAGATATAAGGAACGTTTTGGCTTCATGTGCCCAATTTTTATATTCACTACATTGCACTCATTTTTCATTTTATTTACATACTCGTATTACAATTACGTTATTCTTGATTTTTGTCTTATTTTGAGTCATAGAATTACCCTGACCCCATTTGTATCATGAATTCTGGACCGTTTTGTAAAAAGTGAGCAAAAAGGAGGTTTATAACTTCTAAAATAGATAATACTTACCAAATGAAGCGAGTCCTGAGAAAATGAATACATATTTTTAACCCTCGAACAGGGAAGTCTGGGTCAATCGTCATCCAAATTACAAAACATATACAAGAGTATTAACCTAGTTTAAAAAAAACAGTATAATTCAAAAAACAAGAATAATATGAAATAAAAAATTAAATTCGAATTGAGGCTCTCTCCATGGTCCGCCGTCCAAGGGTTGAAGTTATAATATTCTGTGGGCAAAAGAACTAAATTTAGTCGATACTGCAATTACTCTTTCTTAACGAAAAAATTATTTAATATCGTAAAATTAATTTTAGCCATAGAAAAATAATTTGGGAATCCAACTTGTGTGCTTCTGCTCTATATTTAAGAAACCGTATCAGCTGTTCCTGCATATACCTTTGGCCAATAAAAGTAAAGCGTATTGAAAGCAAAATGGGTTTCAATGGCAGCAGATAACAAATGAATAAGGTAGCAATGTTAGCGCGAAGCTAATTGGCAAATTGGCGAAGGAAGAGACGAAAGAATCCGGCGAAGAAGGAAGCCGAGGGAACGGCTGTAAAGGTCGAGGCTAATTACTTTATCCGGACGTGCGGGTTAATGGTCGTCCGAAAGGTTAATGATCGTCGATGCCGAAACGAATGAATCTCTTCGAAAGGCCGTTTAGCCGATTCCCGCTCGAACTCGCGTGAGTACTCGCGCGTTATTAAATACCAGGCGATTGCCGGGCGTAAACTTCTCTTCCTCGTTCTTTCGCGACGAAAGAAAAGCTGCCTCCCTTCCAATCCGATTTCACCACTTACGAAACTGCGAAACTGTACAGCTACGAAACTCCGGCCGGGGATCCTTCTGGGATTTCCGAATTTTCAGCTGAATTTATGTATGCCTCGCGAAAATGACGGCTTAGCAAGTTTATTATTCGCTCGCAAAGTTTTAACCGACTAGGGACGAGGATTTTCTTGCGTGCGATGGATTAAAAGTGAACGAAGGAAGACGATAAGTTTTCCTCGGGAAATACGAAATTGGATGATCTGGATTGAATCATGCTAAATTATTAATCCGTATAAACGAGGGAATACTTTATTAAAGAAGAATATAAATTACCTGAATCTATTTTTTACCGTAGCTACTATTCGAATATTTAACACTTTACAGTCCTTTTGTGAACCAAGTGTCTCGCTTTATAATTTAACAGGGGCTAAAAATTGAGAGGACAGTCGATATTAGCGGAGTCCTCGTAAATATAATACATTTAAATTGTGCTATTTTGATTACCTGTTGGTCCAACTGCAAAAGTTCAAAGGAATGAGCAGTGCTGACGTCCGTAAGGGCTGCAGCTTCTCCAATATAAAACGAAAATTTCTGTTTTAGATGATGATACTTAAAAATCATCAAAATAGCTAAAGCTGTTTGCTTTTTAAATAATTACCTTTAGTTTTAATATTTTTATTGCTACAGCCCTACCACTACTAATGCAGGATAATGATTATACTCTGATTATACATATTGCAAAATAATTGCAGATAAAATGATTCTTAACTCTTTTGGAAAATTTGAATTTGAATTTTGAATTTATCCATGGCTTCACTTAAATTTTGACTCGTTTTACTTTTATAACCTAAATTCAAAACGGGCAGAAATAATTTTAGAGGTTATAATACGACTGTCACACCATATTGGCTTCTGTGTATAATTCGTCCAATGAATGGAGTCGCTAATCGCAGACAAAATCACCTGTTAAGTTAGATTAAGTTAGGTTAGTTTCTTTGACAGCCATTTTGGTACTCGCCTTCGCGGACCAATCAGGTCATCGATAGAAACAACATGGTGTCGTAACCTATAAAATACACTAAAAACGCTCAATTTTATATATGCATAACTTTTAAACCGCTGGATCTATAAAGTTAAGACTTGCATTTTTGGATTAAATAATTTTGTGTCTTCTAAAGTAAAGTTTTAGCTTGTTTATGGTAAAGATGAAGATAAAGTACAACTGCTCAGTTTGGTTCAGTAATTTCTAAGATGTCTTTCATTTTATTTCTTTCATCCTATCTCGACATGTCTACAGTTCATCTTCACATTCACTATGATTACAAGTATTCCTGTCAGAATAACAAGAAAACTCGATGTTTCACTGTTCGTTGACTAAATTTGATTTCACTAATACAAAGTCGAGGGTAGAATATTTCCCCAGATAGGTAGCGAAAAGAAGAATGAGAAAACTGAAGGATTCCTGAGGACATCCATTTATCCGTCTTTATGAAACGCAAGGATGAAAGAAGAAGAAGAAAAAGGGACAAAGGGATCAAACGACGTCGATTTAGTTCTTGGCTGTTCCTTTTCTCTCAACTTTCTTTCGCTCTCTTCCCCGCTTTCTGCCCTGTTACCATTAAAGGCCAGTTCTCAACGCTGTGTCCCGACGATCCTCGCAGACAGCTAAGATAAAATAACGTGACAGGTTAATTGAAAGCTCGTTTCACCGATAAAATTTCATTCTGACGAAAACGAAAGTCTCGAAAGATATTATTAATCGACCAAAAGGGAAGCCTGGTCTCTGTTTGTCCCTGTAGTATGAACGAAGCTTTATCCGGCCAGCCATGGAAAAACTATAGCTAACCAAGTCTCCCAATAACGCCTCGACGACGGAACCAGTCAGGAGTCATATGGAATTGGGAAAAATTACGATCCTGCAAATGAAATCCGAAACGAGACGTTCCTGTAACCACCGTCTGAAATTGTTCGACGAGTTGAAATACGAATGGAGACTCCTGATAACTTTCCGCAGAGGCCTATTACCCTCCACTGTACTTTTGCCAATACTAATCACGTTTTTCCCGCTTATGATTTGTTAAAACACTCAATTGTTTTGAAATATTCTATTATGCTTTTTACCTCTTGCCTCTCAATTGTTATCTTTCCAGTGAAGTATTACACGTTAGCTTCGCGATAGTGGCACTCGTTAAGTTTTCGTTTCTTAGAAATTTCTTTATCTACAGCCCCAAGTACGGACGTTGAATACCATAGTGAAAATAGACATTTGTTATGGGACGTAGTGAAGCTTTAATTATTAAGAATAAGAGTAGTTAATTTTTAAATTTCAAGCTTTCTATTTGCTATTTTACATCATTTCTACAGTAGTGATATTATTGAAAGTAATGCTTTTCTATTAATTTCTTTTAATTATTCAAGCACGTATAATTTGCGGTTCTGGTCACCGGTGTCTCCCACAGCACTCACCGTGTTAATATACTGAAATTTGAAAAATATTAGAGATACTGACCAAATAGTAAATTATTACTGTAATAAAATTCATTAATTAATATTTAAGAAAATTTAAATAACACTTTTGTTATTTTCTAATAATGTCTGCTTTCAGTATAGCATTAAATTTACAGGATTAAGATACTGGCTAACCGACAATCATAAATTAATAGATTAATAAAATATGAATAGAAAATTTTTCCAAATTTCAGCGGCGTATTGCTTCGCCTCTTAGAACCGATGAGACGAAAATTTTAGCATTCAAATTTTTACATTCTGTCCTATAAAAAGATCGAACTTTAGTTGTGCTCTGAAATTTTTCCAAGTTCCAGCGGCGTATTGCTTCGCCTCTTAGAACCGATGAGACGAAAATTTTAGCATTCAAATTTTTACATTCAGTCCTATTAATCCATCGTCAAACGCTATTAAATTAACGTCCGTAACGATATAAATGAACATTTTCGTTCCATTTAGCCAAAAGATCGAACTTTAGTTGCGCTTCGAACTGAAAAATGATGAAAATGGAAAAGCTACAAAAGTGAAATGAAGGAGGAAAGAAAAGTGATTTGCTGAAGTAGCAAAAGAAATAAAAATAGCAAGATAGGTGATCTTGAAGCCCGGCGGATGGTCAATGGGCGATGAAGCACAGTCCTCTGCATGGGATCTTTATGGTTTAGGAACGTGTTCACCTATGTGGTCGTAGTATAATCGCGCATACCTGTCTATATTCATACAACTTGACGACAGAGAGACAAAGAAGTTAGAGAAGAGTAGGAGGATCAAGGTGGGCAGAGGAAGATCTTTCTTGGTTGTAAGCGGGCGTATCGTTGAGATCACCTTTGACCCATTCCGTATCTCTTCCATTCTCTTTCCTCTGCCGTATTCTTTCGCCTCTTCATTTTCGGTTTCCTCTTCCTCGTTGTGCTAGACGAATACGTTTCGTCGACGATCGCGCTGCCGATATCAATAATTATAGCTCGCGTGCGCCTCTTCCTCCTCTTCGCGATTCTCTTTCTCATATTTTCCTCGAGTACTCTTGCAAAGACTCTTCAGACAAATACTTGGGCTTTAGGCCAACAATGTAGTTCCGCACGCTTTTGCATTCCTTCTTTATCGAAGACGTGTAGCTGCTAAATTAAAGAGGGAACGCTTAGCGGAATTCCTCGTACGAGTGGCTGTAACTGAAATTTAAGTTATTCCATTGTGAATTCGTGGGGAATATTTTGAAATATTAACGGTGTACCATGATATTGTTATTGTTAATATAGCGATGATTAAAATTTTCATTATTTCAGTCGACTTTGTAATGCTGCTTCTGCAAGCTCGTTTAAGCCTTAAACAGCGGAGTTTGTTCCGTAGACCACGTGCCGATTTTTTCTGTTTAGGGTAAACCCTCTGCTTTCCTAATATTGGTTTTTTTACAAATTCATCAACTTTAAATGTGTTTTTGAAGCTGAGACAGAGCTACTCACTTTGATAGGGTTTACTGTACAGTGAACAGTTTTCAAATAAAAAAACATGTTAAATTTTATAGTTATACTTATATATGATGCATTTATTTTGCTGTAAATCTAATATAAATATCTGGTCTTGTTTTAATTTAATCGATACTTCGAAATTTATGTCGTAATAACAGAAGGATTGCGACCGTATATCACGTATAATCCTGAAAAGAAAACAACTGATAAATAAATTACAAACTTGGATGATAAATTTGGATCTCAGAGTTCTGATAAATCAAATTGATACGTTCATATGTAACTATAATTTATTATTTGTTATACAGTGTCGTGGAAAGAATATTGACAGGCTTTAAAAATATATCTTTTCGTTATTGAATAAAAAGCGCGGGAGAAATTTAATAAATTAGTTACTCTCCACCAATCAGAAGAATAACGCAATCTTATTGGTCACGCCCCACCTTAGCTTACACGTACTTCCGGTCGTGACGTATGATTGGTCGAAGTCACATCTATTAATTAGGCTCGTGTAAAATCAAGGGGTGAATCGATGTGTGCGTGGTATCCCGTTTTACCCTTCTGCCGTCTTACGAGATTTCTTGTGATTGAAGGACAGTACGTATGTTAATTAGTACTACATAAAGAAATATAAGAAGTTGCCAAATTAGAACCATCCAAACGTTTTATATTCTGAGGTGGTAATGGAATGTTTCCTATCTCTTAAATTTGCATTTGCTAATGACATTATCTGCTAAAATGTATAAACACAGCAGTTGCAATTTTGAAAATATTCTTAGTTAAATAAAATTATTTGTTCAGTAGGGTTGTATGGATACCCGAAGTTGCGGGCTCGGGCGACCTCGGCAAAATTCGGGCAAGTTCGGCAAAATTCGGACGAGCTCGGCCGGTTTCCGAACTATACGAATGGGCTTCGGATGAACCTGTAATTTCGTACACCCCTACTATTAAGTTTGTGCTTAATTGCATGAAGTTTTTGTTAAGATAAATAAAAATGAATTTTAATAAATGTTTCCAATAATAAAAATAAAAATATACAAATGTAACAATTAATTTGGTATAAGTATCGCATCTATAGTAAAAAATCACTCTGGTGGAAAAGTAATTTCACCATCCAATAATTGTAATAAATGGAGGAACTAAAATTAGCCAAACAAAAAAGAAATGCGTTAATAAGTGGTATTTCTTCCCATGACGCAGGTGTAATTATGATGCCAGAGAAAAACTATGCTTCGTTTTCTAATCGTGAGCATATCCTCGGCTGCACGATTGTCCAAGAGTGCCGGTCTCGCGGCGCTGATTCCGTTAATAGCCTAACGTTTGTCGTGCTTAAGGACACCTTTCTTCCTCCTTTATTTTTACCGAGCTAATTACGATTGACATAACCGCCGGAGCTGCGTTTGGGAAAGTCACAATAGTGACTAAGCAGGAAAAGTCTTGTTGGCCTCGCTATACGTTCAGTTCAAGATGAACTTCCTGTCTGGTCTGTTGGATGTAATCTGTACTAGTAGAAATACTCTGCGTTGGTTGGCTATCTTAGATCTAGAATATTTTCAAATATTTCATAAAAAAGTACCAGTTCAACTTAAGTCTGTTGTTTTCTTCACTTACGCTTTCATTTTATGACATTTGAAACATATTATGATTGCATTATAAATGTGCGAGAAAAAGCGGGCGAGTTCCCGAAAGTATAGTATCTACCGGATCTTAAAAGAATGTTATCATATAAATCATATTAAGATCCTTAAATTTTCGGACCTCATGCGAAAATAGATATAATATCACTAATATCGGAATTTCAAAACCTCTAATATACTTTATAATAACTGTACCTATACTATATTAGATAAAAACTGAACATATATGGTAGGTTACTTTTGTGAGCTCACCCGATTTCACTCGATTTCCTCCGATCTCGCCCGATCTCACCCGATCTCACTCGATCTCACGCGGTCTTGCCCGACTTTCCCCAACTCAAGCCGATCTCGCTCGACTTCTCTCAACACGACCCGATCTTCGTGTACTCGTAATTTTGGGGAACCTGTACTTTCCTAGATTGCATGCTATATTTTTTCAAACTTTAAAACAATTTATTCTTAAGAAATGTAAAATAATCAAGTAAATATAAAATTGAAATTAAATTCAAAATTATAAGTAATACATATGGAAATGTAATATGGGTCACATAGTCTTAAAGAAAAATAATAGGTTTAACATCTAATGATAGTAAATATGTGATTTATACAGAAGACAGTTTATGTCTTTATTTTTTTATTATTTGACTAGCAACGAATGATCCCGGACTCGAAAATTCAAGAAATTATGAAACTTATGTAGGGGGTGAAGGATTAAAATACAATTTTCGTTTGCTATCTGTTTTCGGTCTAAGGGTGTGAAAATCGCCCTTAAAATTTAAGCCGTTCTACAAAACCCTTGGAGATATCAAAATATTTCATAAGCAAAAGTTGTTCGTCTTAATGTACCTATGTATAAGTTTTGAAATCATTCCTTGTAAATTAAATTCAGTACTGAAGTATTGAGGTATCGACTTTATGTTGTTATAACATTGATAATATTTTGCTCACAACCGTTACAAGGATTTGAAAATTGTGTCACCTTTGACCACCATTAGTACCGGGTATAAAGTTATCTCTGCAAACTGGCGTTCCACATTTACGTCCTCTGATTTCGCGCGTGAAAAATGGCGCGAACACGTAAAAACGCGAAAATAAGCTGGCAGGATTTATTCGAAGGGAGGCTAGGAATTTTAAAGTTGCACGGGATAAAAATCGCAATTGTTATTAACCTCTTAACTGTCGGCGAAAGAAATAATGACCCTCTGTGCTCGCTGTTGAAACTAGTTGACATTACACGCTTTTGTGCTCACATCAGGGACTCTGCAACTTCCGTACGATGCTGTTATTTCACAACGTTGCAACAGTTTTATTTATAGGCAAGATTATTCGAAACAGAATTTATTTCCCTGTTTTCTTTTCGCTCCTTTTATGTTTGTTGTTTCAAATTTTTTAATGGCAGTACTTTTTCCATAACGAAATGTAAAAATTTAGGAAATACAAATTTATTTCACTACTTGTTAGATTACTTTTATTATTTCTTGAAATGTGCATCTTTGCAGAGTAAAAGAAAAACATTTTTAACGTAACGTTTAAAAACAATTGAATGAATAAAGTGTTGTCAGTTTAAAGTTTGTATTAAAAATGGATATTAATAGATTTTTCATTTTTAAATAAAATAGATACTCGTTATATTGCTTTGTGACAATTTGACATCCATATGAATTGTAAAGAATACTAGAGCCACCCTCCATCACCATAGTTTATGAAAATGATACGTTTCTATCTCCCCTTCCTTCTTTAAATGAGGGTTTGGAAGCTTGACAAATTTTCCTCTCCTACAGTCCTATTTGTGGTAATGTAACAAGAGTCCACTGTAAATTTTCAAAATTCGGTTCTAAGTGATTAGTAGCCCCCGCCTCACCTTTGAGTAATAAAATATATGAAAATATTATGTCACATTTTGAAAAACTTTTTAATTATATTAATTTTAATAGATATTAATTAATAAATTTTAAATTTTGTAAGAAACGTCCTCCCTAAAGTGGCTCTTGGAGTTGTTACTATTAATGATTTTTACTTACAATCTTAATTATACCAAACTTAATTAACTTAAATTACTGATGATATTAAAATAAGTGAAACTTAAATTATACTTTGATTGTAAAAACAATGAAAAAACAATTTTTTAAAATTTGTCATTCTGGATTTCTTCTCGGATAAAAATTACCCCAAAAATTGTGTAAAATAGAAATTACAAATTTTATCTTTGGCGTGTATTTTACTGCTTCACGCAATATTCAACAAATAATATCTTCATTATTGGTCATTTCAATAATCTATTCATTCAAAAATTTAATATCGGTAATTTCATTGAAATATGGTATTATATCATCAATACTAAACTGGCTTTATGCAAGAAAACAAGCTAAAAGTGCAATATGCATGCATTTAACTGATCATAAATTAATTATAAACCGGTTACTGATCGGATACACTTATGATTCATATTCAATCAAGTTTGGAAACAACCTTGATTATATTTTAAAATATCAATGCAAACTCATGATTACCCAGTCATTAGAAAATAACCAATAATCAATCAATTACCATAATAATTAATTAATTTCTGCATAAAGGCTGATTTTATTAGCATTTGCTTCATGTTGATAGCAGTTGCAGGTCTGAATTGAGCCAATTCAGGATTGGATTATGATTTCTGAAGCCCTGGTGCTATCAAACATTCAGGGATTTTTGGAATCCTGAAGTTTTGAAATTCTGGAATTTTAAAGATTTCTAATTCTGCAACGAGGAAAATCCGAAATTTTTAGGTTTTAAAATTGTAGAAGTTTTAACATCTGGGAATTTTGGAATTTCGATGTTCTGAAATTCTGGGATTTTAGAATTCTGAAATTTAAAAAATTTCTAATTCTACAACGAGGAAAATCCGAAATTTTGAGGTTTTAAAATTTCAGAAGTTTTTTGAAATCTGGGAATTTTGGAATTCCGATGTTTTGAAACTCTGGGATTTTAGAATTCTGGAATGTTAAAGATTTGTATTTCTGCAACGAGGAAAATCCGAAATTTTTAGTTTTTAAAATTTTAGAAGTTTTGAAATTCTGGGATTTTAGAATTCTGAAATTTTAAAGATTTCTAATTCTGCAACGAGAAAAATCCGAAATTTTGAGATCTTAAAATTTTGGACTGATGAGGGTTCTTATTTTTGAGGTTGGGCCAGTCCAGATTTTAATGGAGACCAAGCCCATCCTAGTTACCCCAATCCAATTATTGTTTATCCCGATAAAAATCAATACAGATTCTCGCAGAAACACGTTAACAACTTTTGTAACGTAAAATAAGAAACCTATGACCCGTGATTTTGAGGGCTTCCGTAGTTCTGCCGTTAATGAGAGAAAATCTTGCTCCACGACAATCGTTCGAAAATAAAGCTAAATTGACATTTCTATAGAACACCTGACAATCAACTTCCAATTCTCCTGGTAGTGAATTGGCATCATTAAAAAAGTTGTAGAATCTTGATTGTCGTTTCAGCACTAAGTTGAACCTTTTTCAAAGAACTTTTTTATTCTTAGCAACATCCAAACAGCTGGACAAACGAATCCATCTGTCCAATACGTCGCGACATCCGACACTGAATGGAAGGCATTGTACCACGACATTGTAACGACTCGATCGAACCAGTATCGTAACGGTCGAACGACCTCGCAATGCCTGCGACTACCGCGAGAAATTGTTTCGCAAAGTAGTTCGCACAGGTGGTGCCGGATGATTCGGTCTTGGTTCCAGGCATTTCTATTCTCCTTCGTCTTCCTCTCCTCGTTCTTCGCCGCTGTCGTCGTTCCAGTTCCTCTGCATCCTGTCTACCGTCTTCCTTGTTCTCATCATTGTTTAAAGCCAGACATGCTTGAATGTTTGATAGCGAGGATCAAAAGCTAAATGGAATTTTGATTATGATATTAAACTTAACCCTTAAGTGGTGAGGTAGTTTCTAAAGAACAATGAAATTTTTAAAATGGCTGTTTAATTTTCTTCTATAAAATATTTCAAATTATAAGGTTTATATATTGTTCATGTATTTGCATGTTTTTATTAAATGGTTAATTGTACCTCGCATCATTAAGTAAGGGTTAAAAGACTAACCGAAATGGACCCTTGGGTGACGGATTGCTAAGATATGTCACAGTCTTAATTTAATTTTAAACTTTCATTTTTATTTTAGAGTAGACTCTTGGTATATTGCCATGTAAGCATTTTTACCTTCATACTAGTACTGCTCTGGCGTTATCATAGTCTGTGAAGATGATACATTTCTATCTCTCCATCCTCTTTAAATGAGAACTTAAAAGCTTAAAAAATTTTCCATTTCTTCAGCTTCGTTCGTGGCAATATAACAAGAGTCTGTTGTATAAATTTTTTAATATTTTTTATATTTGACATCTTTCGTGTTCGTGGGAAATTTTAATAGTATTTAGGGTGCAGTGATCTACCTTGATATTTACTTATCTATTTCTATTCCCTAGCAATCGTTTCAGCTGATTGAAACAGAAAGTTTTCAACTGCTGTTTGTTTATAAAAATCCAGACATTTATTTCGTGCAAATTTGATATATTATTACAAGTAAACTTAAATTTTTTTTTAACTTTTAAAACGTAATTAAAATTGTACAGTGATTGTATTGTGTATTGTCAAAATGATAGAGAAGAATACTTTCAGCATCGCTTCTGTCACTAGAATTTGCCCTTAAAAAGGTATGTCTTGGGAAAACTATTTTGAATAAGTCCACTTAATTTTGCCAAAAGATCCCTAGAAAATAAATATAAAAATACCAATCTGATACATCAATTTTGAGGACTGTGAAATTAATGAGCGCTGAAACAATTTTTTTTTCTTAAACCTTTACAAATTACATTCTCAAAATTGTTTTACTTCTTCAGAAACAAAGGACTTTTCGTATATTTTGTTTCTAGTGCACTCTTTATGAAAATTTTATCGTTTTAGAGAAAACAAGGATTTTTTCAAAAAACACATCGATATGCAATAAAAATACAATTATAATAATTTCTTGTATTTCATTTCTTTTATTTTATTATAGAAATAAAATATTTAGTATTTATTTGCTTATATTTACGAATGAAAACTTTCAGTTTATAAATGGTATATTAATATCCACTTAATTTCTTTTTTTCTTGTCATGATCATAAAATATTCTTTTTATTTAGCATTAAGAGCTATGGAACAGAATTTATTTAAACGTTCAAAAGTTGATTTAACTATTTCTCTTTCCTTTTACTTCCTCTCCAGATACTTTCTTTCCAATTTCTTCTGGCTTTTCCTTGAAACGACCGCTCTTATTATAACTTTGTACCTACTTTCGCAAGGTGGACAATGAAATTTATCGAATCGAAGTTTACGAGCTGTATTCTCTTTCAGTTTTCGTCCTCAGTCTACGGTTCTGTCATTCTCATTGCTAGCAACACCTCACAACTACTTTGTCGCTGAGAGAACAAAATTGTTGCAAATTCTTTTTTATATCATTTCAGTCGAAAGTGTATTTGAATTATTTGTAATTTGTAAAATTTAATTAATGTATAGCTGCTAGTAGGTATTATAATTAGGGAATTATCTGGGGTAGGCCAGATCCTTCGTATATATTATGGAATATTAAAATTTTGAAATTTTTGAATCTTAATACCTTACAATTTTGAATTATCGAATCCTAAAATTTTAGGATGGGGGCGTGCCAGGTTTTTAGAAAATTTTAGAATTATAAAATTTTGGAACCTTAGCATCTTAAAATTTTGGAATCCTGAAATTTGTCTGTTTTGGAATTTTGGAATTTCAGAGTTTTTGAATCTTAGCAACACAAAATCTTGGAATTCTTAGATTTTCAAATTTTCAAATAATAAAGGGACGGTCCAAATGAGGAGGGGGGAGGGTTGGCTTCCTTTGGGCTCTACCTAGTTATGCCAATGATGTTAAATACCAAATTTATTTAAACAGAAGAGAAATTGTTTAACTAAATCGGCACTTAAAGTCTTAAAAAGATTTATTTCTTGAATTTTTATACAGATATATAAGTTTGACATTTTCATTTCTGCTGTTAATTATGAAGCAACATAAATAGCATTAATGTCTTAGTATTCATCGTCAGTATTTCTAATTCTCTTTCAGGGTTTCTCTCTGAAACCTTTAAGTACGTATTTTACGCTAGAAAACTGTTGGTTCGTGAAAAATTCAGGATGACACGAACAGCGTTTAATACTGTCCAGTAATGCGGGTACTTGCGATGGACACAGTGGAGCTGAGGAGAAAAAAGTAGAAAAATGACACGGTTGCAGAGTCCAGCGTACCTAAAAGCAGACCATTTCTGTCACAAGCCCTCATCTCGAAAAAGGAACGAGTCATCTGTTTTATGTAGTCGGTGCGTAGCGTTCATGGATTTGTTCGTGAAAGTAGAGAAGCAAAAAATTCAAATGTGTTACCATAGAAAAATTCACAAAAGCACCGTTAAATTCTTTCAAAGAAGCAGATGTTAATCGACCATAAATTAAATTGTTGAGGATTTAATTTGTGTCCACAATGTTCTACTTTTACCTTTTTCTCTTTCCTTATGGGTTCATTAATTCCTATAATCATTGTTGATATTTTTGAAAATAGTATTAAAAAATAATTTAAAACGCTATAATAATTTTATAATTGTTTGTTATGCAAAAATTGTGCTCCAATATGATGCTTTGAAAAAGAGACATTTTGATGGCCAGACAAGTTTGGATTCACAGACTTGTTTGAAGTAAAAATTTTAAAAAGGTTTTTAATGTTTAATCAATCTTACGTCAAAATTAAATAAAGTGGTGGACGCTCGGAGTTTGATTATCAAAAATCAACATTTTTGTACAACTTCAAATTGTATAAAAAATATGGTATTTACATTAAAAGAAATTTGATTTTGCTTCCTACAACAGCTAATTATTTTTAAAATAATCTCAAAAAGAATTTTTTCAATATTTACTCAGTCTATGAATATCGGAATTCTTCAGATTTTGCTACTAAATTTTCATGCAATAATCATGAAAAATGCAATAATCAAAATTAAGTTTTTCCTTAACCCTTTAGTTTCTTTTGGGACCTACACATTGACATAACTAGGTAGGGGCGAGATGGGGCTTGGCCTTCCTAAAAATTTAGACTGCCCTCTCTTCAAAAGTATGGATCTTCACCATTCCAAAATTACAGAATTTCAAAACTTCAAAATTTCAGATTTTCTACATTTCAAAAATTGTATCTTATTTATCCTGAGTCGATCAAAACAATTGCTGACTCGATTCAAGTACCGGGTACCCGAAATTTTCTAATTCTCGAACTCGAATCTATACTTTCGAGAACCGACCTGAAACTACCCGATCCAAGCCGAGGCGAACCGAGTCGAGCCGATTCGAGCCGAGTTAAGCCGAGTCGAACCGAATCGATTCGAGTCGGGCCGAATTGAGTCGAATTGAGTCGAATTAAGCCGAGCTGAACCGATCCGACTCAACCCTATATTTTCAGATTATGGCACACCTCTAATATTTATCTTAAAAAAAAAAATACTCATCGAATTGAGTAACCTCCTTCTTTTTCGAAATCGGTTAAAAATACTTGCAATCCCTGTTAAAATTATATTAAAAAGTATCATATTCAGTTGCATGTATTTTAATAATATTTATGATACAAATGAATTGGAAATATATTTTTCATCTCTGGAAATTAACAAATGAAACGGTATTGCAGTACTTTTGTCCACCACTGTAGATCCTGCAAAGTAACAATTTTAAAGAGCATCTGCTCCTCTAATAAACTAATGCAACCACCCTGACCTTTTTACTTCCTACCCCTTTCTCCCTATCTTCCGGTATCACTACCGGTCTTAATCGCGTATATAGTCGCGGCTGGTTATACGTTTGCTACTTGTGTGTGTGTGTGTGTTTTACTATGTATACCTGCTCATCGAAACTTGGCTGGCAAACGACTTTGCGGGTTAGCTAGAGGGTATCTCGATCTATCCAGCCGAGATATCTCTTTCCCTTTTGCATGTGTGTTCGATCGTTACCTTTACTGTTCGACCGGGAAACTTTACTAACAGCAGTACGTGAGTCTCTTCGACTGTTTGCCGAATACGACGCGTCTAGGAGACACGCTCCAGGGAATCTCGATGATTAGTTCTAGCTCCTGTTTCACGTTTTCCAATGAATTTTCTTATCGATACTCCTCTGAAACGACGTTAATTCAACAAGTTCCTTCGGTACCGGTTCACTGTGGCGAGTAATCGTTTTGCATAATTGACGACCTTGCAGCTAAAGGGGTGCAGCTCCATTTTTACCAACTTCAAGCAAATTAGAAAAGAATGCTTATAAAATTACTGTTTTGACTTAACATTATAAAGAGAACACTAGTTGATGAGTTGATAAGAAAATCTTCCAGATGTGTAACTATTCCAAATAAGTGAAAATAAATGCAGCTCCAAAATATGCATTAAATCAGCCATTATCATAATTGATTATTTAAATATGATTTCTTGAAGCTATGAATAAGTAAACAGAATCTTCGAACAGTTTCTCTTTATGAATATAAATTCCACAGTGATACAATAAAAACTGTGAAAGAGATTAAATTAGCATTTGGAGAAACTTATGTAAATGCAGAAACTATTTAATGCTGGTTTGCAACATTTAGAGCTTGAAATTTTTCATTAAACATGAACTCTAAGGAAGAACGGAAAACAATATGAATAACGAGGTTCTAAAAGTAGATTTCTAGTGGATTAAACAATGCACATTATCGTGGACGAAATATAAAGTCAGATTGTATAATTCTTTCATAGTTCCAATATTCAAATTTACAATACTTTCAAAAATTGATAAATTCAGGATTGATGATTTTATAAAATAAATTTTCTTCGTCAAAGTTCAAGTAACGTTTGTGTTTTACTTTAGAAATATCATGTTCGTTCATCAATATTAACCCTTTGCTGCCGAATAACGTAGTACTACGTCTTTTCAAAAGTAAAAGCTGAGAGTAAGTTGATGTAGTAGTACAGCCCGCCCTGAGTGTACGATCTTAAGTTAATTTCTTCCGCCAGTATATTTTGATAGATATTATATTAACATTGATGTATTTAACGAATATTAAGTTTTAAAGCTCTTGTACTCAAAATCTCTTGTGCTCAAAATCAAACCAGACTTTCCCAAGAAAAGTGATGATGTCCAGGGTTCTCACCTGTTCTCATAGTCATCCCTGAGAAAATGACAAAATTCTATACCTATATATATCTATGTATACGAATCTAAATTTTATAATATTTAATAATTAAAAATTGTATTATTTTTTTCTAAATTACTATTAATATTAATATCGTCAAAATTAAGATTTTGAAAATTAAACGCGGTAGAGTATGAGAATTTCTAAATATTAGTATAATTAATCTTCTGAACATTTAACAAGTTCGACACAAATGACCGAAGTATGCAAATAAATAATGATAACAAATGTTTTCGCGTTGTCTTATTAACTATTACGAGTGCATATATGATAAGATTAAAATCTGTCCAAATTATTGTTGAACCTGTTAGGAAAGTGTAAATAGGTTTATCTAACAGTATCCATGGTATAATATACCAATTACAGTACATAAAATATACTTTCATACTGCAAAAATAATAACGTACGCAGTTCCACTAATTGGGCGATTAAAAAAAGACAAATTACAAGAATCCTGCCGTAAAGATATTAAAAAACAGTAGAGAACGTTGCTCAGCTAATTCTTTCTTCATTTTCACTAAAAATCACGAAGAAGTTTTAAGAAGTATTTTCTAAAACTTTAATTAAAATTTCCAAAAGTTGGAAAATTACTAAAAAATTACTAAAATTACTAATATTATTTCAAGAAGATAACGGACCAAGAATGAATATTCCATTGGAAATAATAATAATAAAAATAAAACCACTAACTTAATTAAATTAATCCAAGTATGGCTAACGTTTCTTTATTTCTTCTAGTGACATTTATTATCTTAGTAATAGATATTCAGAAACACTCTAGTGAATATCTCAATCGCCAACACAAAAATTGATTTTTGCCGCATGACAAGGCACCGTGGGCCGCGTCGCGCCGTGGCGTTAATTTCTCAGCTCCCTGGTCGGAATCGATGATATTTAAAGTAGCTCGAAAAAGGAGGAAGCCGCGCAAAATATGTAGAAGGGGGTCCGTTGCCGATTCTTATCGAGGAAGGATTATGCCCCCGCGTGGTCGACGCGGTGCGGTCTCGGTCCCGCAGTCGAAGAAGAAAAACGCGATACGATCTCGTTCCGGCCAGCAGGTCGCTCCACAGAGCCGTTCCTCTCTCGTAATTACAAAATTGCCTCTTTGAAAGATCCGCTCCGCGCTCCATTCTCTCTATTTTCTTTTCCATCGGCGTCGTTACCCATCGTTTCTCGCCCTCCCCCCCTCGCGACCACCCTTTGTTTCTTCCTTTTTCCTCGGCGTCATCGCGAAATCGGCAACGCATTATCCCATCCTCCCTCCTCGATTACCTTTCCTCCCCTTTCTTCCCTCTTTCACTCTTCATCCAACGATTCTTTCCTCTCTTTCCCCTTCGCTACCCTTTACACGATCCTTCCTTTTCCATCCCGTTTTTTCCTCGATCAACCTCCGCCTCTCCTCGTCATTCCACCAAACAGTTCCCACTCGATCCTTCTTCGTTCGCTCGGGTTACCACGATGGGTAATTTTAACGCCCGGCCAGCCTTGCCGAACGACTTCATCCAGCGTAACAGCCGTCCACGATCTCTGTCCAGAGAGCCGATCCCGTCAATCCACCATCGTTCATCGCCGTCCACCGATTAAAGAAGGTGTCGAACGATCTCTTCGATTTCGATCCTTGCGAACCATCGAATCTGGCCACCGTTTCGTTTTACACCCTAACCTCACGGGACCACCATCAATGGAATAGTCGTGGACGGGATCCCCGATGGCCAATATCGCTTTGACCATGTGTGCGGTTCCGATCGAATTTCGGTTTAAACACTTTCAGCTTCTGATCGATTTTCTGAACAGATTTATTATTTAACGTTATACTTCTTTTTATGACGTATTAATGGACGGCTACTGCATGTGCAGTATTTTTGCTTTGTTCTGGTGGGTCGTACACGCAGTATATCTTTTTTTAACTTTCATAGTAAACGCGATAGAGAAACTTCTAAGTAAAATTTTCTGTCTAATCTGTGTTCATCATAGGTATAATAATTCGACACCCCCTTTTCCATTGTTGACGCATTGCGTACGGGTAACGATATATCTTGTTTTAATGCTTTCTTCACTCGACGAATTCAATATAACTAGTATATCCAAATGTCGGATTTCGAAAATTTTGCAATATTTTAATAAATTTAATAACTGTCGTGCCATCTAAGGATTAATGAATTCCAAGTTACTATGATTTTCAAAAAAATCAGTTATTATAAAAAAGGAATAATTTTTTAAAGAACTTAGAAATCAAAAAAGGATTTTTCACGCGAAATCGTATAAAGATCCATAATATTTCGAATGTATTTTTCTAAACACCTTGCATATAAAAAATGGCAGAACATTAGAGAGATTTTAATCTATAAAGAAAAAAGAAAATTTTAATGTATTGGGGTATGAAAATTTATCTTCACCTGCCTGTGTTCATAAAATGAAAACTAAGAAAAGATAGCACGACATGGAAGTTGTTTGATACAATCTTCATGAACGAAACCTAATTACCGGATGCGTATATGAAATAATAGAAAAGAAGAAAAAAATTATGAAAGCACTATAAATCTTTGTTCTTACTTACATCTCTAATTATGCAATGATATGATAGATAAGAAAAAATTAGCGATTCCTTAATGCAGTAATTAATTTTACACTTCTCATCTTGTATATTTAAAAAAGGATGTGTTCTCTGGGAAGTTTGAAGAAAGATAGAATGCAATAGCTTACGATTAAAAAAATTGATTTTAAAAGACACATTTTTGTGTGTTAATCATTGACACATTCCAAGATAAAAGATTTAAAGATCTGCATACATAATTTCTCATATTCGAGGTTGTAGACTCCAAAGGTACACTTTTCCAAAAAATGAGGAATTATCAAATGTCGATTGCATGCGTGCTTTCCTCGCATTTTGTTTGTTTATATGTGACATAACTATAAATTTATTGAAGTGCATGTGCATTTTATACATTCGTAAAGGGAAATTACTACACAGGGTGTCCCAGAAAGAGTGCAAGCCCCTTCTTAAGGGGGTGATAGCTGAGGTGATTCTGAACAGTTTCTTTTGCAAAAACATACATAACATATAACAGAGTTGTATAACAGAGAATTACCAACTGGATAATATTTTTTCTCCTTTTGAAACAAATGCACGGTACTTTCATTAATCTTCTTCATCATCACTATGGGACGTCTCCTTACATTCTGCTTCTTGAAAAGCAACTCATGGTCCTTATAACTTATTGCAAATTCGACGTTCTTTACATTTTTAGTGAGTCAAGGATGCAATATATGGTCATGTATTGTCATGTAAAAGAAGTACATAAATATGTACACTTTTCTTGTTAACAAATACCATTTAAGTTTGTACGAGTGTAAAATAAATTTCATGGAATTCTTTATGGTAAATATTTACAGTGATAGTTTTTATATTGCACAGTGGTATAATAATGAATTTGAATGTATAGCTGGCAAAAAAATAGCACAAACTTTTCTGGTATCAAAGAACAAAATAAAATCATCTAACGCTAAAAGCTGTTAAAATTTACAATTATTTACAGAAAAAAAATATTTGTCATACTAATTCCTGGCAATTAGTGATGCTTATTTTATCCAGACAATGTGTATTTCTCCATTTTGTTCAGGTTGCCTTCCACACTACAAAATGGCACTCGCCTGAACTAGATCTTGAAGTAACACGGATTCTAGAGAGATACATAAAAGAGATATATGATATCTTAAGGTAATAAATAAATGGTTTAATGAAGATATAGATGTCCTGTAGTTTGTGTCTGTCTCTCGAAATAAGAACGCAACGTGAAACAATAGCCATTTTAAAGCAATACTGTTATTAACTTAACCTAACTGAACCTAACTTGAACTACTAATGCGAATAATGTCTTGATTATGTTTATTAATAATTCATCTTGATAAACGATCGTTTTTCATTAATACTTGTTTTCTCACTTTTCATTTTTTTCTTCTTTTCTTTCTTTTTTTTCTTTGCTTAAGTCTATCTTCTTCATCTTCTCATCATATATTTAAAATAACTGACTTCATTAATATGTTACCTGTAATAATCGTCTTCTACAAATGTAATTAAATTAAATGTTTAAAAGAAAAATTTTGGGGTATTATTAATTAAAATACGAAAAAATATTAATAATTAAAATGATTCGATCATTTTAACGTTTTGGGTAATTTGTATAACTTAAAATATCTATGTTCATAACTTTGAAATATTTCCATCTTCTTCTGAGGTCCTCTTCAAGTTTTTGTTACAAAAATATGTATTCATATACGATATAGAATGACATTGTACGGGGTTAATATTTTTCCAATAGTATAATAAAGCGTATTAATTATACTGGTTAGATACAGCATTATATCAAAAAGATGTCTAAAGGGGGCTATATCAAAAACATTAATTTAAACATATTTATCTAATTTGACGTCACCATTATGACTTAAAATGAATTCGGGAATTCGCGTTGCTTATCTACATATTTTATAGCATTACAATAGTATAAATTAAACTGAGATTATCGGTCTGTTCTGAAATTTATGCTGTCTCTCTGCGTGGAATAAAATTAAAATAATTCCTCAAAATGAGTATATTTAGCAAAGACAAATGTATAACCACAGAAATGAAAACATTTTCCAGTTGAGCACTTTAAGCCTAAAACCTCAATATTTTCTGAAATTTTGATCTTAAATTTATAACAATGCAATATTGAAGCCCAGGCAACTAAAAGTTAAAAATTAAAATTAAATTATATTTATCATTATATCTATTTACATTAAAAAAAATGAAAATCAATCACCCAAAATTGCAATTGTTCGTTTACTAATTACCATAAATTATACGCTTTAATAACAATCGGCAACAGAGCATCCTGGATGATCGTCCGCAATTCGCGCTAATTGTTCATAATACCGATTTCTGGTGTACAATGATTTGCAGTGAATTCTCAAGTACCAATTAACATCTATATCGCGTAAGTCGATCGATCCAGGGAAACGATGAAACTCGCTCACAGATCGAGCGAATTCCTTTTCCTTGGCCGCTCGTCAAGATCGTAAACGGCGATTAAAGTTACGCTTTTAATTATCTGTTCCCCACGTGAAATCTGGAGGGGCCGATGATTACGCGGCACCCGACGGCGGATACACTGTACACATCGGCTCAGCCAAAGAGAACGAGCGAACCAGGTAACCGGTGTCTGTTAGTCGTAAAGGCGAATCATTAACCTCGCTGCAAGCAACTCCCCCCACGGCGAACGACTCTACACCTGTTTCGAAGGTGGCTCTTCCTGCTACTACGTAGGTCACGCTCCTTGCGCTTCTTCCTTCTTCGTTTTCAACCTTCTCCCCCCCTCTCTTTCATCCTGATCATTTTTGTTCTCTGCCTATCTCTCTTTCTCTCCTGGTTCCCTTTTTCCCGCGTGTCTCTCGGATGCCCTCGTTGGAGTTCGAGGTCGTCCCACGTCCGCGATAATCCAACTAATTTCGTCGAGGTGGTTCCCAAGAAGCGAACTTCGAGAAACAGCTGGAGGAGGCAGAAAAGATGAACGAGATTCGGTTGATTCGTGACGTATCAGACCAACCGGCTAATGTCTTTTGCGGCTGATTCTTCCCTTTTTCTCTCTCTCTCTCTCTACTGTGAGAAAAAGAAGCCGAGGAACGTTACCTGTCTCGTTGCAATACGGTTGCTTGGATCTACGTGACCGTAGATCGTTTTTGTGTTCACGCTCGATAGTTATGTCATATCTGCTCGAAATGAATTCAATTGCGTCATATCTGGATCAGTGATTATTTAAAATGCATTGGTTTTAAAGGTTTCGGAAGGTAGAATGAATTTTTGAAAATTTTTAAGATATTTTTCTGTGGAGAAAGTAAATGTTATTAATCATCGGATGGCGGACCATGAAGAAAACCACAGATTTAATTTTGTGTTTCATATCATTTTCATTTGTTACATTTTATATTGTTAAAAGTTGTATATTTAACTTCAGGTTAATATTTTTCTGTACGTTTTGTAAATTTGGGTCACAATTGACCCAGGCTCCGCTATTCAAGAGTTTACCTTTTAACTTGTTGACCAACCATGTCTGAGTGATTCATAAATAAAAAAAAAGAATTAAGTATTAGGAAAATATGTAATACCCTATTTACAAAATTTCAAACTTTAAGTAGTTTCGACTAAACAAATTAAAAGTTTCAACTGTTCACACGTTGACTGCCACAGTAGAAATGGACATATATAGTCAGACATAACACACTAATTATTAAATACACGACTGATTAATTTTCAAATTCAAAATGTCAATTTGGTTTATTATATTATTATTAGGCCTTCTTCTGGAATGGGACAGCTAACTTAGAAATTTCGAAATTTTAGAATTTTGAAATTTTAGAATTCTGGAATTTGGAAATTATTAGAATCCGGAATTAAAAAATTTAGAAACCATGAAATCTTAAAATTCTATAATTTCTGAACTCTGGAATTTTGGTAATTTAGAATTCTGGAATTCTGGAATTCTAATATTTTGAAATTTTAAAACTTTTAGAATCTCAGAGTTTTCGAATTTGAGGATTTTAGAATTCTTAAATGTAGGAATTATGAAATTTTGAAATTATGAAACTCAGGAATATTGGAATTCTGACATTTTGAAATTTGGAATTTTAGAATCTTAAAACTCTTGAATTAGGTTCCACATTTATTTTGGGTAAGGTCCAGTCGAAATTTTGAAGAGACCCATCAACCTTGACTCTTACCTAGTCACGCCAATGGTATAATGCCAATAATAAACAAGCTTCTCTTTCCCTAGTAATTAAAATACATAAAATTTAAAATAACCACCATGGTAGTCGACGTGTTAAGTACTTTTAAATCATCAGTATAAAAAGAAATGGCTGTATTTCCGAATGCCCCCCCCCCCCCCCAAATTGAGAACTCAGGTTCGGTATATATCCTAAATTGACTACAAGAAACCAATTAAAGTTGGTTTCAGAGCTAGATGTCTTACCGTTTTCGAGATATCGTGGTAAGGTTAGGTTAGGTTAGGTTCCGTATATGCGCAGTATCCAATAGCATATGTTCAGTATCGAATAGCGCATGCGCAGTATTGAATAGCGCATGCGCAGTATCGAATAGCTCATACGTAGTCCCAAAATTGTACAAAAGTTTCTTACTTTGTTATCTCAAAAACGCTTTGGAACCAACTTTAATCGGTTTCTTGTAATCAATTTAGATTATATACCGAACCTGAATTCCCAATTTTTGGGGGGGGGAGGGCAATCGGAAACTTACCCAAAAAAATTAAAAAGTGGACGAAATTGTAGTCCCTGATGTATCCCAGTAGTCACCGCAATAGGTTTAGAATAAAAGCGGAGCACTCTAATGAATTGCAAACGATTAGTAAGATAACAGACGATCTGTTTGAGAGCGAAAATGCATAAACCTCTTAGTTAAGCTTATTATTGGATTATCGTCGCGTTCACTGTAACCATCGTGTTTGCTAACTATGCGGACGGTCGTTTCAACCGGAAGGACGAAGGAGAGGAAAGGAAGTATGTAGTCGCGTGGGCAGACTGGCATGGAACCCGATACCGCGATCGATACTTCCACTGACCAGTTAAGGCTGACGATGACGAAGGGTGGAACGACTAACGATACCGACAGAAGACAGCAACGCCGTCAACGTAACATGGCTTCTATAGTGTCGAATATCTCAGAAGGGTTCGCGCGAGTTCCTACGACGTCGGTTCCCTCACCAGAACTTTCACGACCAGTTTTGCCCTTGGTTAACCGTGCCTGCTTACTGCTGTGGCGGGTGAACTGTGAAAGAGAAATGAAGAAAAGAAAGGAGGAGGAAAGAACGTTTTATCCGGGCCCTGCTAGTGGGCCTGTTCTGTCAATGCTCGGATTTATGTCACTTTAGCTTTGAATTTTGCGTTTGGTGCTAGGATAGAAATATTTGAAATATTGTGGAAAGTTTTCTTATTTCGCAAAATGATAAGCGAATTATATTGATCAATATATAGGCGATCACGTATCAAGCGATTACGACCTTTTTTCTTTTTATTAATTTGTTTCCTGAGTAAAAAAAAGCAAGTTCGTGAAATGGAGTTGAGAAATTGATGTAGGGTAGAAGAGGGGAAAAATATTAAGCGACTACGACCTATATATTGAAGTACTGCTTAACCCTCGGACGGCGGACCATGGAGAGAGACACAATTTTAATGCAATTTTGTATTTCATATCTCTGAATTTTGACACCGTTCTTTTGAAAATTATTCTTCCAACATATGAAATCCTTTTGTTTGAAAATTATATTTGTATTTATTTTTGTATATTTAGTAAGTTTGAGTCACGATTGACCCAGGTTCTGCTGTTTAAGGATTAACTCTTAACTGATATGGTAAATTACAAATACTATTTGAAAAATTGCAAAAATGTTTAATTAATTCTAAACGAATATTTCAATTTTTTCTAATTCCAACAAATAATTTTCTTCAGTACCTAAATCGACTATTAAGATATTTAGTCTTATCTGTTACTTAACTATATAGAATACTCCAAAACTCCACTGTAGTAATTAAGGGTTAAACAGGAAGGCTATCATACTGTGTAGTGTACACCTGAGTGCAATGTAGACTTCTGTTTGTTAAGGGTGAATGTAGAGGGAGGACAATTCCATCGCTTGCTTTCGATCTTGCCTAATCCCAGGTTGAACCTAGCAAGAGCCTACAGAGTCTAACCTAGATACCTCTATCTTCTTAGGTGAAGATCATAGATGAATAACATGAGTGATAGAATAGCCCTTTCTGAGTATACATCTGCTTACTGTCAAGATAAAAACAATGTTTTCTGTAAGAACGAAAGTCAAGACGTAAGCTCGCTTCAAATTGAAACAACTCCCTGGAGAATAGGGGATCACATACGTGCAGTAAGCCTGGGGGCAATGCCACCAACATTCAACAGTAAGGCTGTCTAATAGTTTTGCGCTTTAGATGCGGAACAGTTACAGTGAGGTAGAAGGATGGATTTATAAAAATAACGCCTGAAGACCTATGAAAATATTAGTAGGATTCTCACTTTTATAGAAAATGTGGGAACAGTGCCGGTTTTAGCAATATTGGCGCCCTGGGCAAGATTATTGTGGTGCCCATTCTGGGGCTCAAAATTTTTAAGAAAAAAAGACAAGGTAATTATATGAAACGATGAATCTGTAGTTAGATTGTAGAGGTCTGCGAGTACTCGTAATTTACAAGCCGAGCTGAACTCGCTTCGATTGTTCGAGCCGAGTCGATCGCTTGAATTTGCCGAGCTACTCGAAATCGACGAACTGTTTGATATAAAAGCGAGCTACTCGAAAAAATCGAACTACTCGAATATTCGAGCCCTTGTGAAACTTCGATTTACGAGGGCTCGAATATTCGAGTAGTTCGATTTTTTCGAGTAGTTCGTCGATTTCGAGTAGCTCGGTAAATTCAAGCGATCGACTCGGCTCGACCGACCGATCATTGTTCGACTCGAAATTCGAGTACTTGAATAAATCGAGTACCTCTATTAGATTGTAAATGGGCTGCGGCGCCCCCTGCAGTTCTAGCGCCCTGGATGATTGCCCGACAGCCCCCCTCCAATGCCATACTGTGTGAGAATACCACCTGAGTGGGATTAACAATGACTTATAAAAATATTAATTAATTCCATAAATCAGTAATACAAGTATATTTTCTTCTCAAAAAATAGAATTGAGAATTATTTTTAATAAATTTTAATAATTTCTTTTACATTGAAATTACAGAAATATAGAAATTGCCGAAGCCCTTCTTGGAAAACTAAAGCCCTTCTTCTCAAATATGAATCATCTCACAAAACAATTTACTTGCAATAATAAAGTTAAAAATTATTGGAAGTGTAATTATTATTCTAATTGTCACTGTTGGGATAATTGTTATACCTGGTCGATCTTTTAAATATATTTAAAGAATCGTAAGAGCTGGAGTGACACGTGTCGCTTTCAAATTTTTAAAATTGCATTTCAGTCGTTCGTGAAAAGTATTTTCAATTCAAAAAACAATTCCCACGAGAGATCAGTGGTACTCAATGTCAGTGGCCGCTTGACGAGATAATGGATAAAAAAATCGTTGGAAACAATCATTATTTTTAATTAAAAAGTAAAGCACCCAATATTTGCCCGATGGATACCTATACTGCTCGGTTTCCGAGCCTTTCTCTTATCTTCCTGTTGCATGCGTATGCTCGTTACGTTCGCTAATAATTTCAGGGCAATCGGTTTTTATGGCTCGTTTAATCTTTCGTTATGTCCATCCGCAATTGGGTACGCGTGCATTCAGTATTCAACGATCTGAAAAGGATAGTCTGTGCCTATACGGAGTCAATTTGAATGCAACCTGAAAAATTGCAACGCACATTTTCACTGCTCTCATTTATTTCAATAATTTTAACCTGTTCGGTAAGATCGTCGACTTCAGTCAGTGGTCATTAGCGCCTCGATTATAGCTGACTGTTCGTTTTTATTTATGATCTGTTTAAAATAAACATGAACTCGCAAAAGTGTTTCAGCTTTCGTTGTTTATAACAAAAAACGATATAAGAAAAATGGTCTCGAGATTCTTTTTTTACATCTTAAGCCTCATTTCTCTAAAAAATCATTGAACACGCAGAAAAGATTCATATTTGAGAAGAAGGGCTTCAACAATTTCTATATTTGTGTAATCTCAATGCAGAAGAAATTGTTGAAATTTATTAAAAATAATTCTCAATTCTATTTCTAGATAGGCAAGATAGACAATGTAAAATTTAAAAAATGAGAATAATATGAAATACAAGATTAAATTAAAATTGGGGCTTTCTCCGTGGTCCGCCATTCCAAAGGCTAATGAAATTAGTATTATTAAAATAATAGTGTCTACGTTTATGCTGATAAGATTGTATGTAAGTACTTAATTACTCTAAAGACTCCCTGATATATTATTATTATAATTATACAGCTATAATCTTATGGTTTTTATATGCTATTTAGTGAAAGTAGTTGTACTCCAATTATTGAGACCATTGATATTTTGTTACATCTATAATGTAACTCTCTTACCCTATGTACCTCTTGGTCGTCAAATAGGTAATATTACTCTATAAAAACTGATCAAAGAAGTTAAGTTTGCTTATAGTTGAAATCAAATTTAAGAATAGTGGATAATTTTAAAAGAGGAAAACATGAAATGTCTTAAATTAGTTATTGTAAGAGACATCGGGGACGTTACCAACAAGCAGGACCTCAATTTGAATATTTAAAATAAAAGAAATGGTATAAAAATGACGAAAAGTGAAGCTCCTATCTCTGCTGTGACACACACAAGGGGTATAAATCTGAGAGAGTAACCTCCACATGGTACACTTTAGGTATAACGCTAATGCAGCCGGTACTTAAACTTTGAAGACTCATAACTCGAGGGGTTCTTCTCGAAAAAGAGTTCCCTACCAGTGTTTTGAGAATGTCTCAACTTCGCTCACATAAATATGTAATAAAAAGTAGGGATTTCCGTTTCAAATTTTTATGTTGTCTTTGATGGGCTTATCTGGTTGTGAGTTACTTGAAAAAAATAACAAAGAGCAAAACTGCCGAAAAATTTATGGTGTGTACGAATTTAATGCTGTTGACGAATTAACATGCAGAAAATGATCCCAAAAATTTGGACAAGGAAATTTAATGTTAAAGATGGAAAGCCCTGTCTCTGGAAGCCCTGTCACCACAGAGGTGGATAAAATGAAGGTCTTGATTGATAGCGATTGTCATTTAACAACACGGTAGATTGCTCAAGCATTAAACATTAGCGTTATCACTGTTTCGCGGCATTTACGAAAGCTTGGAATAATTAGCAAGCTTGATACCTGGGTGCCGTTTCAATTAAACAAGAAGAATTTAATGAACCGAATTTCTGCCTGAGACATGTTGCTTAAACATTAATATAACAACTCTTTTCTCAAAGGACTAATCACTGGAGACGAGAAATGGATAGTTTAGAATAATGTAACCGTATTAGATCGTGGTCACAGCGGAGTGAGAAGATTCAGAAAGTGCAAAAGCAGAAATGCATCCAAGGAAGGTCATAGAGTATTCTCTATTATGAACTTCTACCACCAAACGAAACATTGATTCTATTAAGTTGTTGAATTCCGGGTTGGGGAATTAAAACCAACACTTTAAAACCTAAACTTTTATTCTACGAACGGCAAGAACTGACTACAGAAATCTGACAAGACGTTTTGGGGTAGAAGTATATATAGGGTAAGAGTGGGTAACCGATGGTCAGCGGATGGGCAAAGTAGAAGAGGCAGGATGAGTTAGGACTATGAGTGATCAAGGTACAAGAGATAGGATGAGTAACTGAATACAGAAGGCTAGATGAGCTGGACTAGGATGTGTTTGTGTTGGGATATCTTTGTTAGCGGTGAGTTGGTCATACAACAAAGTACTGCTCATAATTGCGTAAACTTAAAGAAGCAATCGATGAGAAGAGGCCATAATTAGTCAAAAATAGAAATGACACTGTGTTTCTTCACAAGATTCTTAAGTCTCAGAAGAAATTATTGGACCTAGGTTGGGATGTTTATAGTCCACATATGGCACCTATGGACTATCATTTATTTCGTTCGTTACGGAACTTCCTTAATAATATATAAAATTACAAGATTTTCACTCCTGCTTAAATCATTTAAATCAGTTCTCCTCTGACAAGCTGCATGAATTCTATAGAAGAGGAATCTTTCAATGACCAGAAAGATGGGAAAAGATCATTAACCAAAATGGATCATGTATAATTGATTAAGCTTAATATTGTAATTTAAAAATGTTGGAAACTCTATAATAAAAGTAACAAAAAATGAAAGCAATAAGCTGGTGTTATATAAATGGTAATATAAATCACAGTGGCTTCAAATCAGTGTACCGAATTGTGTTCATAGGATAGCGATAGCGAGAAGTGTCATCTGATCTTTTCTTTTGATCCCTGGTGCCTTATGCCTCTTACGATACCAGTCGCTCTGAAGCCCTTAATGAATAAAGACCCATCGAAACAAATACACTATTATTTTATTAAAAATATCCCATAATACCCAACAAAGAAAAAAGCTGGTTTTAAAGATATTTAAAAAGCGACACGAATATATGTTACCACCAATTAGTAATTCGTTGGATTAAATTAGATCAAGAATGAATTTCACCTAATTTCATATCGAATCTAAAAATCCAAATGACCAGTTGAAAACGATTGCCCGTCCGAGGAAATTTTTCAAAGGACATCTTTAATTAGACAGCGAGCAGGGAGGGACGAGCGTGTTGAAACAAAGTAAAACGACGGCTCCTCGAGGCGGAGAAGAAACGACGGAGGTGCTCGATGCAAATAATCGTCCTCGGTGTCTCGTGAGACGTGTTTCCATAGCTGCCAGGTGATTAATCGGCCTCACACGGCCGACTACCTTATACTTCGGCCAACTTGTATATCGGCGCGAAGAAAACAGGACCGACGAGACAGACGGGTGATTATTTTGCGAAGATCGCTCCGTCATCGCAGATGGCGGCACCTCTGATCTGCCTTCGGTCCAGAGGCTCGCGGGCTTCCCATAATCACCTACGATCCCCACTCGCGCCAGAAGCGATCGTACCGCCACGAAAATAGAAAGAAAGGTTGGTAGACCGGGTCGTGAAGATGGAAGGAGAAGGAACGTCGTCTGGAATCCGCGGCCTCCGTCGTGCTCCGGCAAGGTCGCAAATTCTTTTGCTCCTTTCTTCGCCACGTCCTTCGTCCCCGTTTTCCTTCCTTCTCTTCCTACCCCAACGTGATCGCTGACCGTCCTCGTCGTTCTCCATCTGCCCCTTTTACCAGGGCGTCGTCGTTTCCTCGGGATTTATTGCTGTAATTGAATGGAAAAACTTTTTTTTTTTTTTTTTCACTTCGCTCGATTGAATCGCGTCGCGTCGACATTTTATTACGACGATAATTGGTATTATCGGCCGCGTAATAACGCCGTGCGAGAAACTGTCAAAGACCCGTCTCACGAGTTTTTCGAGCAGCCTTTTAACGAAATTTATAGATTACTTCGCGTTTTTCTCTCACCCGACGAATTATCATTCTGTTTTTTCGTTTTTCATCTCACTCGCGATAGTCGATCGCGATTGCTTTAGGCAAAGAATTTTCAAAAGGTTTTTGGTTAATTGGACGTTTAACGGTAGTTGTTGCGCGTTTAGGTAAGAGGAATACCAAATATTTCGTTCGTCTGCATCAACAGGCATTTGACCTTGTCCTTGTTTCTTTCTTTTTTCACGCTACCGACTTCTTATTATTCCTCCTCGACACCTCGTCTGCGGTAACGACCTTCTTTTTCGTCTTCGATATTTGTTTGTTCGACGTCCTTTCTACTCGAAATCCTATTCTTCTGTTCATGCAGAAGACCTTCTTTCTTTCTCTTTATTTTATCCTGCCTACGATTAGTTTTACCTTTTTCTTTAAAAAAAAAAGAAAAAACGTGGACCAAAATAGAGGCTGTAGATATTGTTGCTATTTTTCTTTTGATTCTTGGACCGCGGACCATGGAGAGAGCTCCAAAACAAGAGACTATGGAGAAACCCCGAAGACGGCGGACCATGGAGAAAGCCCTAATTTTATTTTCTAAATTTTACACTGATCCTTTGAAAATTATTATTCCAATGTAAATTTGGATTACGATTAACCCAGGCTCCACTGTTCAAGGATTAATATTTTCATTTCTTCTTCCACAATTTTCACTGAAATTGTATTATTCATTAAATTTTTATTTTTCCCCGATTTGTCACCTTCGAAATTCTTTACGTTCAAACAAAATCCGAAAGTTTGATGTGCAGATGACAGCCGATAAACAAATGACACGTAGCATCGATCATCGAACAAAGAAATCAGTATTCTACCTCCAGTACGGGAGTCAAAACGGATTCAGGCACCGCCATCCAGCTGTCAGTCATTTTTCTTCTTTCTATTCTGCATATATTAATCTCCACCGCTGCGAAGCTTTGATTTCGCTATCGCATTAACAAAATGGATTCTTTCGATTACACAAAGGAATGCAAAAACGTGCCCCCATCCCCCTCGTTCATTAAACAAACGATCGAACGGTTCTCGATACAAAAGGCCGGTCCCCTATCTCCAGATCTTTTCATTCTCACTAGGAAGACGAATGATACGAGGGTCAAGTGGGAAAGGCTTTCGTTCATCGGCGCAAGAAAAGCCGAGGACCAAGTTTCCGGTCGAGATCCTCCGAGTTGGTGACGACAGAGAAAAAAAGAAACCTAGCGAAGATGAAAGCTCCAGTGAAGTAAGGAAAGTCCGATGAGGTAGAGGAGGAGGTCAGTTAACGAGTCTCTTCTGGAAATAGGAGCAAATGCGCTCCTCAGCTCGCGACTCGGTCGTTCTCCACGTGCAATACCAACTTTGATTGCCAATCATACCTCACCGCGGCAAGAAAGTTATTACCTATCCACTTTGGCCCAGGCTCCTCTTCATCCTTCTTTTACTCTTCCGCCTTTCTCTGATCCCCCCCCTTTTCAGGCTCCTCTCGGAGGAAAAATGCGGAGGCTCGTTGAGAAGTTTGCAAAAATATTGGTCCGGCACACCTACTTATCCCTTCTCTGACAGTTATTTCAACACCTGCTCTTCGACCGCCTCTTTAAATCTCCGCTCCTCTGCCAAATGATTCTACGATCGTTGCACATGGCCCGATCGGCTCGGCTTTTAATCGTCTGTCGAACGTTAGCTTTATCGTTCGATTATAGGATGTTCCGAAACTGCTGGTGCGAGGGGGGAAATATAATTATAGAATTTGGAAATCTTATGGCTGTAACAGGTTGGCTAAACTTTACTATCGACTTTTCTATAATTTTTAATATTTAGAATCCAAAAATGTAGGTCTTGTCTTTAAGAATTCAGCGGTGATTGGCGTGATTAAATAGAAGGCAAGGGTCTAGTTTTCTAAAAATCTGAATTGGTACATCCCCCAAAATATGGACCTTCATCATTCAAAATTTTCAGAATTTCAAAACTTCAGAATTCCATAATTTTAAAATTTCAGAATTCTAAAATTCCAAATCTTCAAATGTTCAGAATTTCAATATTACAAATCTTCAAAATTTCAAAATTTCAAAATTAAAAAGTTTTGAAGTTCTAAAATTCTAAAATTTCAAAATTCCAGAATTTCTAATCTCTTCTATCTTGTCAATTATATTTTATATTGGAAAAACAAATGAAAGCTTTAATAGCAGTATTTTTGTAAAATTATATTTTATTTTTATGAGTGCTTTTATAAAAAGAAAGTTTGATTTATCTTTATCTCGACAAAAGCAATATATTATATTTCAATAAAATACCTTAATAATTTTTATAAATTAAAATATCTAAAAGCCATCATTTTTTCCAGTTTAGTCATTCTATTGTTAAATGATTTTGTATTTCATAAACTTTGTGTATGAAAACTTGAATTAAATTGCCTTTAAAACATTTCAATATAAGGATTTACTGTTTGAACAGATCTAAAAGTGCGCTAGGTACATCATGAATTTTCATTATGGAGATTTTATATTTCTCCCATTTACGTGAATAAACGACGTGTGTGTATGTATATCCACTAATTGGCACTTGATCATAGTACCTTTGAGGTGGTGGTTTAACGACCAGTTTTCATGAAATTTTAACTCCTTTCCACGTAAAGCATCATCTGGCAGCGTTCGTTTAATATGTATTTCTTCTTTAGTTTGTTCTATAGCATTTTATAAAAATTTGAATGGTTTCAAAAGACTTTTATAATCCCTTATCGTGACATGGGACACGTTTGATTGATTATAATGAATTATGCATTGTAATTAATTAATAGGAACGATGTGGTGGTCGATATCCAGTAAATTTTGAACCATGAGAACTTTTACTATATTAATATTAAAATCAATTTTTAAGTACTATATTAATATTACATATTTACAGTCATTACACGTTCTTATTACATATTTTATTTAAAAAAATGATATAAATTTTTACTTTTTATTTTTTATTTCATTAAACCACATTCAATGATGTTTTGCATTATGTAACTATAATACATAATATACACAAGGATTTTAAAATTAAAATTAAAATTAAAATTATGGCTCTATCCATGGTCCATTTACATCTTATTCTGTAGCACTATGTATTTTATCACAAGATCTAATAAGAAATTCTTCGAGAAATTCTAAGAAGAAATTATTTGAGTTTTGTACACAGTTATATACATTTAGTTGTTACTTAATATTTAATCACACTATACCTACTCTTCAATTTGTCTAGGAAGAGTAATTAAAGAACTTTCTAGTCCTATTGACGTTTCATTTAAAAAACCGACTGATATCGTTTTCCTATCGACTTTTCCATAATAACTTCAATTAGAAACTTTGCCGTTTGTTGCTGCAGAATTGATAGGGTGAATTATATCACCGCAGGCACCTCTGGGATTACAAATGGTATCTTTTCATGTAAAATGAAAGAAACGAGGGCTCCTAGGAATGTATAAATATTTAAGACGTTCCATACAATTGAGCCGAGTTATAGCTCTGAAATAATTGAAGGAGGGAAGTAACATTCAATTACTTTTAATATTTTATACTTTTCTTAAATTGCTCTTCCTATAGATGCCTTAGTGCCGTGGTATAGCGGCAAAAGAGATGATTTCACGTGATAAAGTAATTCGAAAACGCGGAATAATATTTTTTTTATATTCAATTTTCATTTTGAGAAAATTCAATTTGAAAATTTTTCCAAATATTTGTAAGAAAATTTATTTATGGCAGAGAAAATGACAATTAAATAACAGTTAAAAAATGTAATATATGTTTATTTAGATAAAATTTCATATTTTTGTTTTTATGAATCAATGAAGTTTATTACTGTTTTTATTAAAAATATTGGCATATGAAAAATGGATTTAAAACCTAATTACATTGATTGCTTGTATAACAGTACATCGGTTAATTTTACTTTTCACCTGTGATATTTTTAAAAATTAAAATTTCAAAATTATAATATTACAATTAAATTATTTTCTGTTGTTCAATTTTCTGTTCCCTTTAAATCAGTAATTGGAGATGAAATCTCGTTCATTTATTGAACACTGCTATTTTTTCATTTGTACGTGAATTTAATTAGACTGAAGATTATATTTTATTAATTTTTTGCGCACAATAAATGCAATTTTTAATTTCATAATTAAATTTCATTACAAAGTGGAATCCAAAAAATGAAATATCCAGGCTTAAAAATTTAATTATTCAATGAATTCAAGAGCTTATAATTAATCAAATTACAATTTTCTTCCACATATTGATTATTAAATTTAATCCGTTTAATTGAAAGACAGTCGATGATGTACTAAATTTACAATTTAATATTGTCCATTAATAATTATCCAATTTCCAAGTTCTTCTATTTTCAAATGATAAAAGAATTTTCAATTCATTATGCTATGAGGAATTTGCAATTTTTGAACGTCACATTTTTTTTAAACATCTTATATTTAACGCAAAAACATAGAATAAGTAGACTCTCGTTATATCCTCTCGGAGGGGTGGAATTTTATCAATTTTCCAAATTTTCAGTTGGCGGGGTAAAGAAAGATAAAAATGTATAATTTTCGCAGGCTGTGATGCTGCAAAAGTGGCACTAGTATGCTTGAAAATTTGTATGACAGACAGATTGCTCACATGGCAATATAACGAGAGTCTACTGTATTATAATTTTTATTTTTTATTTTGTAAATCTCGTAATATGGGTATTAAATATTGAATTTAATTTTCTTGAGAAGTCATTTTACACCATAACGACTTGATTCGATTAATCTGCTAATTGTTTTCCAATGCTGTAAACTCCTCTGACAAGTATAGGCGATACCTCGTTTTATGAAGCAATTCATTCGCATGAAAATGTATTGCAATCAGCGCAACGATGTAAAAGCTTCGTAACATACATATGTGATACATACGTGAATATGGATTTTGTAATAAATGATGTTTATTACACGTTACGTATTTCATGCAATATCAATATTGTAACGGGGGTTTTAATTGATCCCGTGATATTGAGCTCTCTTAACATCGGATATAGAGGATTTCATGAAACGCGATTGCAATTTTAGCAATGACTTTCGTAGGTAATTATTAATTGCTTCGATCGCAAATACGTTATTAAATAATTCATAACTCTCTTAAGAAATAATTTAGAAAATTATTCGAAGTTGTATTATTATATTTTGATAATTATTATTACTTTCATATGATAAAAAGTAGCTCTTTTCTTTTTTACAATGTGTATGCAATTGCATTAATGTTTTGTATAAAAACATTTAAATAATAGAATAAAATACGGAATGAATAAAACAATATTTATTTTCCAAACCAATATTAGTGGTAAATCGATAATGAATACAGTTGAATGGAAAAAAAAAATAAGAATGAAAAAGTATTTTTCAACAATTGTTTACGAATAAAACTGCAATTCGCAAAATAAGCCATTCGATAACAAGCCGGTGTTTCGACCATTAACCTGCTCCACGTTCCACGACGATCAATACCGGATGTCCATTAAAATACAACAGGAAGGGAAAAAAAGAGAATCGGCGCATTGTAGCGGAGTGTTGTTGTTGAAGGGTTAAAACGCGATCAAATAGATAGATTCAAGGTAGAAATGCCAGGGAGATTGAGCGAAAGGTAAACGAACCCCGCTGACGAGGAATTGGATTGGACATTCCCGTTTTCCGTTCGCCGCCATTTCCGGCGACGCCGTGGCCTCTACAAATTCCACGACTTTTTACGGATGCTGCTGGTTGGAACGAGATTTCCCTCCGCGTTCACCTGGCCTACGGTCAAGTGACCACTGTGATTTTTCATTCCAACACGGTGGCCGACTGAGCTTCCAGGAGCTGTCGTGAGAAGAGGGACGAAGACACTGACAAGGGGAGAGGTTCGTCTACGTTGCCGGAGGAATAGATTTTTAAACGACAAGAATCCGACTTTTCATTGTATTTTAAAGAATAGTTGGAAACTGTCAATTATGGACTTTGGTATAAATGTACAAAAGGGTTATAATAGAGGAAGAGCAACATGTTTGAAATATCACTTTGTTTAAGATAAGATGAATAAAAAATTATAGCAGAGGAGGAGGATAAACAAAATTATATAATATAATAAGGTAGCTAATAAATTTTTATATTTAAAGTACTCCTACTAGAGGTATGCGGGTACCTGAGTCTCGGATCAAATCGGGTCGAGCCGAGAACTTGAAAAGTTCGTTTAGCATATAAATTTATTCGGGTACCCGAATGTTGACGCGGGTACCCGAATATCAACCCGAAACTGGAAATTCAATCTGGGAGCCAACACTGCATTCGGAGCATGACTTTTCAGACTTAGGTACATTAAATTATTAAGTTTGAAAGTGTTTTTATGTTATATGTCGCGAGCCAAGTTAGGGTCTGGAAATCACGGATATCCGAATAAATTGATGTAGTAGACAAGCTTCCAGGGCCTCGTCCGAATAAAAAAAAATTCCAGCCCAAGCCGGACCCGAATTTTCGGGTACCCGGACACTCCTAATTTCTACTTTCGTTCATATACCTTGATATCAAAATTGAAAATTGATAATCTTCTACCCTTTCTCCTCTCATTAAATTTCTGTAAAAAATTGGATCCTCCTTGTTTGAAGAAGGAAAAAGAGTTTTCTTTTTAATTCAGTTCCAGAATCATCAACATATGCCTGTATTTATAGTTTTCAAGAAGTCCAGAATGCATAATTATTGATCTGTCATTTGATGGGAAAAATATAAAACAAGACTAGGAAGTACAGCACTGCTTTCTAGTCTTCCTTTGATCAACGTAATGCCGTGGGTTACCTTTTGCCAATTGTTTCAGAAGCTCTGTCGTTCTCTTCTTCCGGTCAGTAACTGACTTGAAACGAATTCCCTTGAGGACAGACTTGACTGCAGGCGAAAGATTGAAGTCACGTGCAGTCATATTTGCTGAGTAAGAAGAGTATTTCAGGCAGCCATTTTGTTCGATTTCGCCAGAAATTTCAAATTGACACGTGGCTCGATCTTCGAACTAATCAATTTTCCAACACACCAAAAGAACAGGTGTAAGAAAATGTGACATTTAAAGAACGTTACACGTCTTATGTTTTATATATCATTTGTTATTTTGTCACATACAATAATTAGCTGTTCTTTTTTTACTAGTTGTATGTTAATTATTTTCTGAAAGAATGTAAAAAGTTATCAAGGGTTTATTTTCAAATTGTTTCGTGGAATGGAAAAGTAAAATGCAGTGATGTCAACTTAATCCGCACTGAAACAGGTGCATCCATTATAGTAAAATTAACCTAATAATACTTAAGGATTAACAGAAGTAATGACCAAATTAATTTTGGGGACCTCATGCGAGAAAACTGAGAATCTTTGAACGATCCTTGACTTTTCTGCACAGAGGGATAAGGACAGTACGATAATCAACCACGTTAACATAGAAATGGCTCAAAAGCGATTTCGTAGTTCAAGGATTTTGAGGCGAAGAAGCGATATTTTCTCATGATTCCTTTTTTAAAATATTCTTTATACAATTACCCAGGGCCGTACAGAGCCCAATTTTGCAATTTGGCATTTAAAACCTTATAAAAAATTTTATTATAGACAAAATGTCTTACAATTTTTCCTAAAAAACGCTCTGTACATCGATCGGTATACTCTTCCTAAAAATGAATATCATAATTATGAGAAGTTTCTCCTAAAATTGTGTCTGAAAAATGTGAATTACTTTTTCATATTTCATTTCCATTCCGCCAAAGGGGCTACTTTCACTCCCATAAAACAATGGTCACAAATGATATTACCCCAGATATTATACAGTTATTTAATGTCTAAAAATTTCCTGATTTTCACTATGGCCTTTTTAAAATTGAATTTTAAAGGACACGTAGTGAACAATATGCGACAGACAGTCGATTTCGTTTCGCCTGTGATCCACTTAGTGAAGAAACACAGCGGTTTGTGGAGGATCCTTGAAGGATCTTGCCACCCGCACGCGGATCACGCAACAAAAAAGGTGAACTATTAAGTCGGGTCGGGCGAAAAGTAAGTTGGATGTGATCGTGGGTCGAGAAACCGAGTCAAGCTGGGAGGTCCTGGTTTTCGTGCCTTCAACCTCCTCGCGGCTTGAATCATCTTCTTTCGGCTTCGGGGACGTCATTCAATTAAACGCCTTCCCTTTGCAGAAGTCGACCTCTTGATTGTTTGTTCAAAAATATTTCAGATGCTTTTTTGTTTTGATTCATATCTGACAATTGCTGTTGTTCTTATACAATATTAAGGAAGTATTCCAGTGTAAATATTTATTTTTGATGTGATGTTTCAGAATTAATTGAAAGAATATTTATATAAGTTTAAAATAATAACAAATTTTTGTAAAATATTTTATTAAAAATTATAGCGATTATCTTATCAAATAGGTGTATTTTTAAAACAATTTAAATTTTATTATGTGCAGTCTTTTAATATAACATCAAATCTATTTTCTTGTATTCATATTTAATTTATTTATAGTCAAAATAACTAGAAATTGTTCTTTATTTTTAAATATAATGAAAGAAATACAAGTTTTGTGATTCTTACAACAATCGTGCTATGGTTTTTTAAATTTAAATTTACTTACTAGAAACACATGATTGAGTAAGCTTTTAAATTTCAAAGTTCTCATTTAGAGGGGGAAGGGAGATAGAAGTGTATGGTGATATAAGAGCGGTACTAGTACATTTGAAAATCCATATAAAGGTCATATCGTTTACGTGGTAATATAACGAGAGTTTACTGTATGTGTACTCGCAACTAAATTAGCCCCCCCCCCCAATGATAATGGCGATCTCACCTTAGGCTTCCCTGATTTCCCACCCCTCCTCATAGGTCGTCCTAATGAGAATGACGATGTAGTGGAGGAGGCCCCATATATATGTAGGTCTGTAACCCCCCACCACTTGCGTGTCAACATTTACGCGGGAAATTTGAATGAATATTTACTTTTTATTCGTATTTTTCAGTTATACACTACATTTTATAGTATTTAATAATTAAAAACCATACTATTTTGTTTCTAAATCATTTTAAATTATGATTTTGAGAAGTCCTACTTCCCCTATATCGCCATTTTCAATAGGGAAGCTTGATCTAACAGCGAGTATACGTACATAAACGATTCAATCACACATAATTGTTCAGAAATCTCCTATCGACATCTCTATCGATGTTCCTTAATTCATATTCCTTAACAATAGCTCGAGCACTTCCATTACTGAAACCGTAAACGAAACATTCACACCATATCGATAGAAAGTTATCCAACTTGCTAACACTTACTGGTATTAGTAGAAGGTATATTCCTTATCTATCAAGGGTATTTCAAATTTCTGGGAATTGCAAACTGGCGATAGAGTGTTGGGTTGATGACTGATGCTATCGTGTATAAATTACTAACACGTTTCCCTAACGATGTCAGTGAATGTTGGCCGCTATTATTCAACCGCTTAGATACATAAAACAACTTGCACAAATGGACAAATGGAAACCAAAAAGACATCAAAAGAAAAAGTACATTATATTTTCAATTCTTAATCTGACAGTGAAATAGAGCAAAGAAGTGTTTGATAATTTCTCTTTCTTTTTTTTTTTTTTAAATAAACAATTACGTAAAGAGGGTTCCTTAAACAAAAATAATGATTTTAGGAAATTAGTATAGTAAAGTAATAAATAGAGAAGTTATTGTTTTAAAAAGGAATGATATTTCTACACAATTTTTAATTATAGAACTTAAATGACTTAAAAACGTTCTAAATTGGTGGAGTAAAAAAATTCTCCAAAAAAGTCTTAGGAAATTAATTTTCTGTAGCAATTGTATATAATTCAATAGAAGTTATATCTGAAGAATGCAATGCGACATAGAAAAAATGAGTGAAATAGAAAAATTAGAGCACAGTTGTTAGAACTACTCCTAGAAATTAAACTTTAAGACGAAACTCGCGAAATTTTCCTTCAAAGTTAAAAGGACATTGTTAGAAACTTCAGCTTTTGAAAACATCCATGGTGGAGATCCTCCGAGTTCAATTGCGTGTTTTAAGAAAAGTATAATCTCAATTAAAAATGACGAAGGACTTATTATAATAAGTCTTCAATTTCCAAAGTCGGCAAGAAAATTATCGAATTTCTCAGATTCATTATTAAAGAGTTTTTATTATTAAATTAAACATATACTGGCGTGTTTTACTCATTATCAGGACCGGATTAAGATTTCTGGAGCCCGGGGCTATCAAACCTTCGAGAGCCTTTGATTGATAAACTTGATTAAAAAATCGAAATGTATTTCAAGTAAAATTAAATAATTAAATAAAGCGAGCTAACAATAGAACAAAATCTTAAAAAAGCTAGAAAGAATAAAAAAATTCAGATAATTATTTGAATTTATCTACGATTATTTTAAAAAACCTCGTGCACCGCTCAGGTCAAATTGACCCAAAATAAGAATTCTATATTTAAATAATTTTTAATACTTCTTTCTTGTGTAAGAAATATTGTCTTCTGATACTAGTATAACAAAAATGTAGAAAAAGGTTCATTTAGAATAATCTTGTCCCCAGTTTCAGGTATCATTTTATTAAACCTAAGAAGTTTCACTTTAAAAATTTCCAATGTTCAAACACCTTTTTAGTTTTTTATTCCCAGAGCTAACCGATCGGTCTGAAAATCGATGCGTTTCCAAAGCGAGGTCAAAATGGCATCCGCGATCGCGATCATGAGATCACAGTCTGACCGAACGGAGCCATTTTTAGCGATCAGTGAAATCAGTTTGAAAACGTCGATTTCCTGCGAGTTTCCCGATTCGGGGATTCCGCTTGTCCGTGGAATCTCTCTGTTTCCTTGACGATCGTGGGAGGATCCGGTCCAGTGGGCACGTCTCATTTCGCCCAACGGTTCACGAACAAGAGAAAGACGAGGCAGCCGGTGAAACCTATTGCTAAGATAGGCCGAGGTAATCGGTACGTATCGACGGTCTTTTATGCGGCTTGTTATTTTATCTTGAGCGTCGCGGTCGTTAATTTGTGGTCACCGCCGCAAGCCGGACCAACCTGAAGCTCTACCGCACCGCAATTTTATTCGGCAACCCTCGTCTTGTTTACTCTGGCCCCTCGTATCCCCCCTCCGAACGTCTCATTTTCCTTCTGCGACCAAGAAAATTAACCCGCCATCGAGGAGAATTTTCTTTCCTCCAGGTAAACTACAAGCTCGACCCGGTTGTCAGCATCTGCGTCTTTTTCCTTTCCTCTTCTCGAACGTTTCGATACGCTGCGTTTAGGTCAACTTTCCTCGTTTGAAGTCTTAATTAATTTGAAATGTTTGTGGTACGTGTGAATTGGAGGGATGTTTGTTTCTGTACAAGTTCTGTGTCCTAATTACTCGTTACTTCGAAGGTAAAACATTTATTTTTGGAGTCTTAAGAAATTAAGGAATATAGGTGAATTTTACTTTGTGGCACAGAAAAGTATTGACTTCTTTTTATATTTTTTGATGGTATTAGAGGAATATAAATTTAACTTTAGGAACCTATCTATTAAAAAGTTATACGTATGTAAAACTGACACTTTGAGGTTAATTTGACGCCATATTGACTTCTATCTATAGCGGGATTGGTCCGCGGAAGCGAGTATTAAAATGGCGTCAGAAGACTAAGCTAACCCAACCTGACCTAATACCTGCCAAGCACGTCTAAGAATAGAAGAAATTAAAACATGGATTTCTAAAATTAAAACATGTATTCTTGAATTTTTCTCGTCAAATACTATTACAATATATAGGTCAATAGTTTTGTGTGCCCTAAAGTAAAGTTCAGTTTGAAATATTATTATACAGAAGTAGAGAAAAATTTTAGAATTTCAGAATATTACAATTAAAAAATCTTTGAATCTTAAAATTTAGAAATCTTATAATTTTAGAATCTTTGAATTCTGAAATTTTAGAATTTTGGAAATTTGGAATTTTAGAATAATGAAGAGCCCTGTTCACATTGTTGAGGGGCCGGATCAACCCTGGCCCCTACCTACATAGTTTCGCCAACGAATCTCTTTCTATCTATACTACAATAAAACGCATCGAATCCCACATACAGTGTACCCGCACCTTAGCATTCCCTGCAATCCAGCTTCTCAGCCCTCACAGCCTAAGACAAAGGAATTCGATAACGGTTTACAGCGTGCGATTAAAAGCAGCTGACATTGTACACTCGTCGTTCTAAAAGCAATAAAGGATCGCGATACAAAGTGTAAGAAGGTACGAAGTACGTCCATAGGTAGATGCATATCGGCGAAGGAACGCGCGCTGTCCAATGAACGAGAATGCCAAGTAGAGAAGCTGGTTTGATAGCCTTCGTAGCGGCATCCTGGGATCGCAGGATCACCACTCGTATTCTCGATACTCCACACGGTGTTTGTAACACCATCGTGGTGGCGTTACAGTTATAGCCCTGTAAAAGTACCTCGAATAACATCCCATTCTTTGTCTATGAAAAGGGGGAAAAAATAGGGGATGCGATGGAACAACACCGAACGTTACATGCTTTTCTTTCACGACCACAGTCAAACATCGTAATTCTCAATGCTTTCTTCTTTAACAGAGTCGTTTCTCTTTCTGTGCTCTTTTGTTCTTAACGGACCCTGTATCCTGAAATTGACGATAATTCCTATGGGTACACCACAGTCGTATCAACATTTTTATTTCGTTTAGACATAATGTGTATTAAATTGACTGTTCAAGAAGGAGAAAAAGAAAGAGGGATGTTGGTCAGATTTTATAACTGAGTAAATTTTTATTGTTGGTTGAACTTTACTTTGGGGCACACAAAATTATTATCTTTTTGTATACCTTCATATTTTTATAGTATTTGATGAGAAAAATTCAACGAGGTTTAATTTCAAGAATTCATTAGGATAGGTTATTTTCACGCCATATTGCCTTCTATTCATAATTTGTCCAATGAACGTCGATGTCTATAAGTACTTAAGTAGATGGCGCTCATTTTGGCGGAATAACTGTGGCTTTGCATGTATTAGGTTAGGTTAGCTTTTTCGACGCCATTTTAAGTCTCATTTCTGCAAACCAATCAGATTACAGATAGAAGTCAGTATGGCGTCAAACTAACCTCAAACGTACTGTCCACCGGTCACAAGAAGTCCCATGAGAATAACGCAGTCTGATTGGCCGCGCCCCACCTCAGCTTACACGTGACATCGGTCGACGCGGTCGCATCTACTAATCAAGCTCGTGTAAAACTGGGGTGTCAGTCGGTGTGTGTGTAGTATCTCCTTTTGCCCCTCTGCCGTTCCGCAAGACTTCTTGTCTTCGGTGAATAGTACTTATGCTAAAGACGTTCAGTTTTTCATAAGTACTTACACATAACTAGCCCTATCCGACTCTTTTATGTTGCCTGTATATTAAGGTGATCCTTATTATCTCCAAAAAATCCCAGATGATGTTATTATGGCGTTAACCATTTGAGTGCAATGAGTTGCGACGGATTTTCTTGAAACTTGCAACATTTGAAGATGTCCTCTCCAAATTTAATTTGGCAAAGCATCATGCACCAAAATTGCAATTAAAGATTGCACGCTATATAAAATGACCTCACTTTTTTTTATGTATTCCGATTAAAATCGAAGAAAGCGGTCATGGCGGGAGTGAAAAATACAAGGAAGATGAAACTAGACGTGACAGAATTAAGAGCAAGATAAGGAAACGGGGACGATCGAAGTGGAGAAAAAATGGGAAGAAACAGCGGGGATTCAAAGAATAAAGGAAGAGGTGGCCAGCGTGAAATGGGGAGAAGTGAGGAAGGAAGACTAATTACGTTATTTATAAGCGACGTAGGCGCAACAACGCGTGGCTAGAAGCGGTCAGAAGCGGCGAGCGATGGAACTGAAAGCGGATAGCGCCTTGGTTAGTCAACACGCATAAGTAGTCAGCCAGGCTAAAGCTCAGTTAGTTGGCTGCACGCCGTTGAATATGCCGCTTAATGGAGGCTTGTGGATTATTCTTGAGACGCGACCGAGCTACGCGTCCACCGCCCACCGACTTCTTACCTGTCCTTTCTTACCAGCCTCTTACCACGTACACCTAAATGACGGCGGATCGGGTAATTGCGTTTATTAAAATGTTACGCGTTCTAGTTCTTGCGTGTACCTCTATGGACAACGTGGCCACTCTACCGTAAGACACCGTTAAGTCGCTATCGGGACTCTGATTCGCTCAACAGTGGCTTTTCCTTTGTTATAATAACAGGTCATTTCAGAAGTCTTTTTTTCAAATGAATTCTTTTCCTTTGTAAACGTACAGTGGATGTAATCGTTAAAGGGATTTCTCACTTTGGTATGGAAGAAATGTTTGGAAAAGAGTTTCTCTTAACCCTTTGCCCTATAATATCCGAGTCACATTCATGATGCAATTTACACATCAAGTGTGTCAAATTTGGCTGGTACTTTTAGTATAATTGAATTTTGAGTTGAATTTTAATTATAATTTTCCCGGATAAGGATCGTTGAATGCCATATAATGATATTTGAATTTTCTTTATTTGTTTTAAAATTCAAGCAATTAATAGTTAGCTCTGATTAACGCACCTATCGAGAAAATAATAGGAGTTTCAGGATTTGTGTATTAAATGTATTGGAAAGATGAATTATTAACATAGAATTAATTAGTGTGTCATTGAATAATCCACTTTTTAGCGAACTCAGTATTTATTTTTAACTACATGAAGTTCTTATTCTATTTTAGATGTAACTGATATGGTTGTATAGTTAACTCCGTTTTATGGGCAAGTTGGAGGAAACTTGGAGTATTCATTAAATCAATAGAACCATCTTACCCTATAGTTAGATGAGATGGCCAATTTACTCAAATTAGTTTTTAATTTTAACCCTTTGAAGAGGAAGTTTTAATAGTTATGTTATACGCAATTTTTATGAATTTTGGCAATCAGAATAAGTACAATCGGAGATCTGACTAGGTTTTGCAAAATTCTAAAAATTCTAGGATTCTAAGATTTTAAAATTTTAAGGCTCTGAAATTCCAAAATTCCACAATTCTAAGATTCTATCATTTTAAGGCTTTAAAATTCAAAAATTTCAAAATGTTAAGCCTCTAAAATTCTAAAATTAGTAGACTAAAGTTTCAAAAGTCGTAACCTTAATAACATAAAAATGGATTTGAAGATGGAAAAAGGGTTGTGGTTCGTATTCACACCATTTTATGTGTGAAAAAGTATCAGTCTTCGATTTCCCTTTAAAAAATTTGATCCTGAAAAACGATAACCGAACATAATAATTATAGCTCCAGGCATTTTAAACGATAAAAATGAGAAGATAATATTCTCGAAAAATAACTCGGATGCGAATAGCCTGTTTGAAGTAGCAAAAATTTTAAGTAATTAAGCACGTTCATTACCATTCCATCTAAATGCTAATGAAAAAAAATACTTCGTGTTTATTTTACTGATTCGAAGTATACGACAATTTACAATTAGAAATTGAAATTGAAATGTAGAAACAATATAGTCAAAACATCTACATTTTTACATAGTCTATTAAAAGAATATTATGGATCCGCCACTGTTTTAATCCTGTCGCTATTATAGATGATTATAATCGTCGAAAAGAAAGGGTTTACATATCAAAATAGAAGCAATGAAAATTTTCTTGTAATAATTACAAATAAAAATACTTAGGCTCAAAATATTTCTAATGGCAAATAAAATTTTACGAGAAAAATTATTTTTCAACCCTGCCAGTGTCAATTATCACGATGTCCTGGTTTCTGCGCCTATGGTGGAAACTCTTTTAAATTTTACAGTATTTTGTGCCTGAAGAATGTTTTTCTGAGCATCAAAAAATCCAGAGTTGGAAGGGTTAAACTTTGTTCTATCCTTTCTCAAATTATTCCTGACTTTTTGTAATTATATTTTTTTTTTTCGCGATATTTAAAAAAGCGTAACCGATATTACATGTACCGGAGCACATTGCTTCCATATTGCATGCGAATTCTGTGCAATAATCCGACGCGGAGGATCGATTGCAAGCGAGAAGGGCTTTTCCGATGGAAGAGGTGGTTGAAACTTTTCAAGTGCCCCTCCTCGATACGATTATTAAATATCGGATAATTACACAGTTATGAAAGTGGGTAGCTATTTCAACGAATGGCTGCATCACCTTCCCTCGCGATTGCAGTCTCGTTTTAATTAAATATCGGATGACAGTTTCGACTTAATTAACATTAACTCGCGCGTATCTTAAACTCTTCCCGTTCGATCTACACTTTGCCCATTTATCCCCCGGTCATCTCCTCTTCATCCACCACTTTCTCCTCCCTCGAACTCCTTTCAAGGACGACGATGGTCTTGACGTTAATTAATGGCGTGCAAATTGAAAGCCACGAGACCTTTAAAGTGTCACTTGACATCGACATCGTCGTCCGCCGCGGGAATTTACATTTGTATGCATCCCCCCTCCCTTTCCCATCGTACCCCCTCTCGGTCAACCCTTGGATTGTTCCCGTCGAGATTTAGCAAGCGGTTTCATCCAATTATGAGGCAAACAAAAATCGATAGGAAGCGGATAATAGTTAGCCAAGAACCGATACTACAGATTAAAGATAAAGCTTCGCAAATAATGTGGCACGATTTAAGAGAAAATTTTAAAAAGCTGTGACTTGTTTAAAAATAAATGTAATTAATACATTGAATTTATTAGATCAATCAATCAAGAGTACCTGCTCGATAATTTCCTGTTTCTTGGAATTAGAGAAGTCATTGACGTAATTAGAATTCTTTACAAAAATGAGCTAGAGAGGATTTTTAGAAATTAAAAAATTCTGGAATCTTCTAATTTTGAAATTCTGAAATTTTGGAAATTTGCAATTTTAAAAATCTAGAATTTTTAAATAATGAGAGGCTGGTTTATATTTTTGGGAAAGCTAATCCACATTTCTTCGGGGCTGGGGGTGCAGGCCACCCTTGGGCCCTACCTAATTACGCCAGTGAGAGAGGTTCACCACCAGAATCCCGAAAACGGACAATTATCGAGCGGCTACTGTAATACCCTGCACAGACGTGTCTGTTCGCAGTTTTCATTTAATTAATAGAATGAAAAGAAAAGGGGAGACACTGACGATGAAACGAGACACGAGGTAGGAATGCGGTATAATTGAAAAGGGGATCCTGACTGGTCCTTTCGAAACGCTGCTAAACGTGTGCGTAGAATCTCGGAAAAAAGAGAGGGAAAAAGCAAAGGGTGAAGAAAAAAAAAAATACAAAAGAAGTTCTATCAGCGACCGTATTGTAGCTTCTCGTCCGTGCGAGCTAAGCGTGTCGCAACTTTTTACATCACGTGCCTTACATACACACGTACGTTTCATGGAAAGGTATGCTGTTTCAGGAACATCTCTTCCTATAAACGTGCACGTAACTCCGATTATTTTTCCAACTATGACCACATTACTTTCGTATTCCAACGATTTGCCGTGCTGCTCCGCCTCTCTCCGTTTCAAGATCGAGTATAGTGCTAATATTAAGTACCAGTCCTGAAGAAATACAGTATAATATTTATAAAACATTAGTTATTAAAATACACAGCATATTCAAAATCTAAAAAGTTATGACATTTGATTCGAACCATTAAATGTATATTACATTATATCTAATGTGGATATAGTAATAATGATATTGTTATTAAATGTACATTGATCTGTAGGAAGGAATCAGTATATTACATTATATCTAATGTAGATATAGTAATAATGATATTCTTATTAAATGTGTATTACATTATATGTGGATATAGTAATAATGATATTGTCATTAAATGTATATTACATTATATCTAATGTAGATATAGTAATACTGATATTGTTATTAAATGTATATTGCTCTGTGGTAATGAATAAGTATATTAAAGTTTATATGAAAATTTCGAACTCACTTTTCAGAATAAAAGTTTAGACAAAAGATTGGAGAAAGTACTGCTGAAGGGTAGGAAGGGTAGAGAGATTGGATTGCGTGTCCTAACAAAATCCATAGCCATTATTTCGGCTGCTACGGTGTGTACGTTCGCCAGAAATGAATATGCAAGAATCTAACGGCGAATATTTACGTGCAGACTGGCGTTCGCCTATGTACAATGTGGTTCAAAAGGTGAAGCCGACCAGAACCACTGATCCTCTCGTTTTGTTCCGCTCCACTCCGGCTACTTCCGATGCACGCTCTGACCTTAAATTCCACTGCGGTAATTCGCGAAGGATCAACGAACTACTTTAACTCCATTTTTATTACTCCGTCCGTCATTTAATTACCACGAGTTTATTTAATAATATTATTTTGGAATTGTACATCTTTCACCAGTGCTTTTGCAAAAATTTGGATTGTTTCCTAAAATATGTACATTTATTTTAAAAAGTTGTTTTTTAATAAATTATTATACTATTATATCAATAAAAAGTTAAATATTATATATTATATTACCTATATTATTAAAATAGTTCAAAGAAAGTGTTACATGTTTTAATTAATTTAAAACTGGGGCTCTCTCCATGGTCCGTCGGTGGAGAATTAAAAAAGCAAAATACGTTTATTGAAATTGTAGTAGGTTTATTATGCCATGTAAATTCTGTTATACTTTATAATTTTTTGAAATGAATATACATAATGAAAAGTATTAAAAATGGTAAAGAGAGGAAATAATAAAAATGGAGCAGACGTGAAAACGTGAAAATTTTATATCTTTGACGCAAATTAGTATGTTTTATTTTAAAAGCAACGGTACCAATGCTTAAATTAAAAAATTATTAAAGAAAAAAGAAATCTGAAATGAATCACGGTCTAACCAAAAGGGATGTACTTTTTATTATGAAACTGAAAATCACTAGTTTATACAGTCTGTACAGCGTATTTTCAGATATGTAAATATAATTTCGGAGTTGAATTTAGTATGTTAATTTAAATAAAATATTCACGCAAAGTTTGTCCCACCTGATTTTACTTTCAAGTTACATCCGCATTTATGCAGCCACTGTTATTCACCATGTCCTTTTTTGTTTTCTACAAAAGTATGTTAAATATTAAATTTAAACCTGAATATAAATTTTAATAAGTGTTATCACTAATTTAAAAATCATTAGTGATAAGTGTACAAAGATAACGTGCATTACGTAATATTTCAGCAAATTCTTGAACAGCGGAGCCTGGATCAATTGTGACCCAAACTTACACAACATATACTAGAATATTAACCTAATTTTTAAATAAAGGTGTATCATATATTCGAAGAATAGTTTTGGAAAAAACAGTGTAAAATTTAGAAAATTAAAATGATATAAAATACACAATTAAATTAACACTGTGGTGCTCTCCATGGTCCGCCGTCCGAGGGTTAAGGAATGGGAAAAGGTTATTAAACACAATTATGTGTATTTATACGCTTTAACTTTTTATAATACCCTTATTACCACATATAGAGTGTATCATTTATATAGTCATGAGGTATTTGCTGTAAAGCTATTGAAAAAATAACAAAATTTATTGATATCTTTTTATAGTATATTAGGGTAATAAATATGGTATAAATTTTTATATTTTTATGTAGATTTTATTTAATCTGGAAACATTTATTTGAATATATTTTGTTCATTTTATACAGTCAAAAAATTCTAGTAAAAATTGTTTTTCAATATTAAAAATGAATTACGAAAATAATGTTACAACCAAGCAAAGTGTGATTACATTTCAAACTTATTGCTAGTTTCTTTTTGTAATACACTAAGTATGTTCTAAGTTTGTAATACAACTAGATAAATCAAAGAAATAATTTTATATCTATAGCTATTTAACTGACAAAATTCATACCAAAATTATCAAATATATTTACACTAATTTTTTATGAATTACACTTCAATAATACTACCATGGAAGTCATCCAAAATCGAATCCATAAAATGTGTTTGAATAATTAGGAAAAGTCACGCTCGAATATAGTCATTAATTTTGAAAACGTAAAAAAGATTTCATAAGTGGTCTTAAAATATTTTTTGCGTTCTCATAAAGACATTTTCAAGAAAGATATTCGGGAGATCACACTTAAATAAGACAACCTGTACATTAGATAACAATGTGATATATCAAACTGATGGCATAAATTAAAAAATTACATGGTTCAATTTAATTATTATTAAAGATATACTATTTTTACTGTAGAGGGGACAACGTATTAACACTTTGTATAAACTTGATTCCTATTTTTCTGGACACCTTGTATACAACCTGGAGAAAGGTGAAGACCGTGCAAGAAATGGACAGCAAGGATGCGTTCTCTTTAAAGTAATGACGGATGGAGATTCGTAAACTAGCTGAATAAAAACAGCTAATTAGCAACTAGTTGGAGTGGTAGTCGAAGAAAGTCTTACGCTTGGTTGCTTGTTAACCGTGCACTTTTTCAGCGAGAAACCATTTTGTGGAAGAACTAATGTGTACTTACAGGCTGTTTCAGAACGAGTGTAACAAACTTTAAAACAATGTAAAAGTACACTTATTTAAAGGACCATTTTATTTAAAATTACAATTAATGACATATTCAGTAAACACTCGATAATTCCCCGCATTTAGGGCTTTGAAAGCGGGTACTTTTAAGAAACGAGGAAGTATTGAGCATCAATGGCATCTGAGCTTTTGTTTCTATGGTGCAGTTATATATTCATTGCCTGTTTATTTGTTTATGTGACATAGCTATATATTAATTGGCTGTTTAGATGAAAGAATCATTTCTAATACGAAATTATATGACATGGAATTAGCGAGCTCATATTGTATATATTTGTAGTTCAATTTCACAATATTTTCATAATTATAATAAACAAGTGATAAAAGATAGTTTGAGAACGTTAATAAGAATTAATAAAATAGAAATAGAAAGATAAATATGAGTAACAATTATGAAGATTTCAATTTACTAAACTTTTTCTATGTACAGTACCGAGCATGGTAGACTTCTCTAGGGAAAATGGCGATATTTCGGGTTCCTAACCTTCCCTGGCGCCTCATCCTTTCCCACAGATGGCGCGGGAGTAACTGAGTAAAAGACGAGCGGGAGTAAAAGACGAGTTTTCGTCCTTTCGTGCGCATGTTCGTCCTGATTGGCGATACTTCTAAACGAAGTGGAAAGCGATTAGTGGAGAGCTCGCTGAGTTCCCCCACCATCTTCCAACCTGCGCGTCGCAGTTATGGACTCTGGTGACGGCAGGTATATATGTATAGGTCGCTGGCCCCCCACCACTTGCCTCTAAACATATACTCGGGAAAATGTGAATTGATATTTAATCAGTATTCATATTTCTTATTTCTATGCTAAATTCTATAACATTTAATAATAAAAAATTATATTATTTGGTTTCTAAATCACTTTTAATATTACTATCATCAAAATCAGCATTTTAAGAAGTCCTACTTCCTCTATATTTTTCTTAGGGAAGTCTGATTCGATGCATTCAAGTTTTTGAGAAAATTTTGAACATTCATTGCAAAATTGAATTCTAAATAAATGATTGCATATTATTTTATTTGATTTCTCAAAAATCACTTTTTACTAAAGGTGTAGTTTATTTTTGTAATTTCGTTAACAATACATATTACATTTTATACTTATTGTTAAAATGACATTCTTAACTATTTGTCAAATATTCTTTCATTTGTCCTAAATTATTCTGTATATACATATAGTCATGATTGGCTAGTTTCTTTCTTGATTAAGCAATATTTAACAAGTTTTCTTCCAGCTGCAGCGTCCAATTCGCTCATTTGCACTGTGTTTTCCGGAATCCGCTTGGGAGCAACGCCGACCATAATCGCCCTGAAACTCCTAATACCGTCTTTACTCGCAAATCCCTATTCGCCATTTAAACTCGGCTTTTCCTCTTCGTCGCAGTACAAGGATATATGTTATAATCTTTACTCCCAGACGTAATTCTTTTAGTAAATCTGTTTCTCAAATTAAATATATATCGTAGTTGAAAATGTGTATAAAACATTTATGCAGTCATTTCCATCTTAAGCTTTAAATTAATATATCAAAGGTATTATTTTGAAAACTGGTCATATCAGATTTTCTATGTTTCGAAATTCACCACTTAATATACGACAAACTAATATTCGAATTGAGACACATAAAACCAAACGAATGCAAGTAACATTTTTATTTATTTTTCTTTATTTACAATAATATATTTAACGATTGAACCAACCAGTTCTGTATTTAATTCAAAAATGTCACCTGCATCCCTTTGGTTCCAAGTGCTTCAACCAATCACATTCGTACCTAAGGTATGTACATAACAATAAACACATTTCCGAGAAAAAGTTAAAGATCTCTGTCTAACACCTAGTACAATGTAATATAAATGGACGACATAACGAAATAAAGTACAATAATCTTGCAATGTAGCAGAAAGCTCGTAAACCTTTAAACGGCCTTTGCAGCGACCATTCAGAATTCGCTACGCTCGTTTTAATCTCTCACATGCGACCAAAGAACCTTTTTGTTTATAACTTTGAAGGGAATAAACTTGCGAGTTTATATCAAACCATAAAGTTCTCAGATGTTTTTCTCACCGAGTTGGGAAAATATTAGCGAGTTATTCTTTGTCCTTTATCTCCGGAATCTTGTGAAGGTAGATCGTTGACCAATTAGCAGATTAATATTTCCGGTTGATCAATATCAATTTCTGGTAAAATTTCATATTTTATTCGTAAAAGTGACGAAAGTTTTTACGCTAAATCGCAGAAAATTCGAGCTATGTCCAACGCTTAATTAAGGGGGGAGGCGTTAATTTTTAAACATTGTGGCACACAATTACTGATCTACACAGTATTTATCCACAGTACTTAAAATATTGAATAGGTAATAGAAATAAAAAAATTAAAATTTGTGATCATAAAAGAGCAAAATATTGAGCATATGTAACTTTCGTTAATTAACACCTACCCAGCTCCTTGATGAATATTAAAAAAAACTGCATTCCTAACTTGTGTAACCAATGCACATTATAATTCAATTTTAATTTGGTTATACGAAAAAGTACCATCCATTAATTCCTTCACCCTTCGTTTGCTCTCTGCAATGTCGAAACCTTTTTCACCAGAGGTAGTTGGTGTAAGAAACTGATACTATGTTTAGAAATCTCTTACTTGCCTAGATTGGTGGATGGCTGAGTGAAAGAATGTTGAACTATGTACAGGGTGACTCAGAAAAGGTGTACATATAGAGTTTAAAATCACACTAAATTATTTATTTATTTATTATTTATTATAATTATTAAATACGTCACACTAAAAATAATGAGAAATTTCTTTCCTAAGCTAATTAAACCTCCAATTATCTTTATATTGATTGTGAAAATTGATAGTCGGTACGGATGATATGAATATTAAAAATTCGTCACCAAAGGGTTAGCATTTTAGCTGTTAAGCTATATAAATAGAAAATCTCTCTCAATAATAATTTTAGTTTCAATAAATCTAATTGATTGTTTCCTGCAATATTAAAGTAATTATTAACTTAATATTACCAAAGTGTTTATTTACTTAGGCCACTTGCTTTCCATAATGTGCATATTTCAAACAGAAGTGAGAAGTATGCTTCTCTATTTCTGCTATTTCTACAAAACCAAATAAATTTTCTACTAATACTAATCGAGAAATCATTGTATTAAATTAAAAAATTTTCCATCTTTTAAGTAATATTAATGGCGTGTTCTTATTTAAACAATTTTGCAAAAAATTCATTTTAGTTTTAACCACTTACTCACTCTACGATACATAAACTCGAACATGAATACTAAAACACAGCCGCAATTGCCTGCTAGAGAGAATTTCATTCATATCTACCTATATATAAATAAATAATGCATTAGATTCAATTCCGTGATAATAATGTTTAAATATTTCATTGCTCGCGTGAATGAAAGAAATATCTATTTCAATTAACTATTTCAAGTTCGTTTAAAAAATATACAATTGAAATACTTACCACACATACGTGGAATCAAATAAATACTTTAAATAGTGCTGCAATATTTATAACGTAATATAATGTAACATAATTAATTAATTAATGCCCAAAAGAAATCGAAGACGTACGATAGAATTTTTGCACACCATCAAATAAAGAAAATGTAGTAAAAACCGATAATTCTAATTTACTAATTGCCACCCTCTCGGTCGAGATAGAGGGTTGAAATTTGTTGGGCGATATTTTCTTTTGATGTGTTATTAAAATGTGTATTGCCAGGTGAAATCAATCAAGGGTACTTTTCAGTATTTTGTCCTGCTATGCTCTTTGTACAGAGGGTGGACAAATCATTAAACTCAAACGATTTTTTCTACAAAATATGCGAAAGAGGTAGCTTTAATTAACTTAACAGCTTATGTATATTATTAATATTTCGTATTGGGTCTACCGGAAAGTTCTCTCTGTTCTTGAATTAAAATAAAATAATACATTTTCAGTGCATTTATTAATATTTACTGAACAATATAATTTCCTTTGTCACTAATAATCTCTTCCCAGAGTGATGGTAATTTGTGGTTCCTATTTCTGTAGAATGATTCATTTTTGAAAACTTGAGATGACATTATCGGACAGAACTTTCCGGTAGACCTAATAATATATTTATTAATTATAACAACTGACAACATTGTGAGTAATATATTAACACATAAATCTCATTCTTTGAAAAAGGCGAATAGGTGCTAATGCATGTGTGTGGGTAGAAAAAACCTCCAAAACTCGAAGTATCCACAGCATAAATTAAAAGTATACTACGTCCGAATCCAAGTCGTAATAAAAGCTAAAGGCGAAGTGACAAAATATTTAATAATTTCATTTTTTTCTAGAATATTGTCTTCAATTTATGTAAGTGTCTAATCTGTACTTTTAAATACATTTATTGTTATTAAAAAATAATCTTCTAACATTACAATAAAATTTTTTGTTCGAAGATAATAATTTGACTATCTTCTGTACATTTCTTTTGAGACACCCTATATATTCTTTATTTTTTCCTCGCGGATTAGTAGTTTCGAAAAGAACAGAAATAAGTATGCTTCCGGTCGGCAATCGCTGCTTTCCCTCTGAAACTTCTTCGTTCTCCCTTTTCGGTAGACATCTCTTAGAGTCGACCTTCGTCCTACCATGTGACGAAACCCTTCTTCGTTTTTAAATAGAAACTTCTTCAAGATAAACGAGCGAGTTTTCGTAAACTTTTCACCAGCTTACCGTTTGCTCTTCTTGGGACCACGAAGTTTATCATCCGTGGTACCACTTTTCTATTTATCCATGTAAATAATTGGAAAATTTATAATTTTATTTTTGAATAACAACAATAATGGAAATCGATCAAACGTAAAATGCATATATTTTTTTTTCTTTGCACATAATATGCTTTTAACTAAGGCCCTTTATTTTATTTTTCTTATTTTTATTTGCTACAAATAATATAATGCTTATTGTAGGAGAGGGAAGAAAAAGGCGTTTCGTCTCGGGGTTCGTCTGTCAAACTCGTCAGTAGGGCTGACAACAGACAATCCCTGCCCCAGACACCTATCATACCGCAATTTGGACTGCATGCCAGGCGATCGCTTGCGAGAACACTGTCACCGATCATCTCGCCGCCACCTAGCGGTCCCCGGCCCGAACTAAAGGCGTCCGGGGAGACGAAACCCTCTCTTCCCCTCCACTAAACGCCTTCCTTAGGGAACATGACAATATAGGAAAAGCAGAAATTCCTAAAATCTAAATTTTGACAGTATGAATATCAAAAATAATTTAGAAACAAAATAATATCATTTTTATTTATTAAATATTATAAAATTCAGTATAACACAGTAAATAGCATAAATTTCGCGTAAGCGTTTAGGCGCAAGGGATGGGGCTAGACTTCTATACAGGATGCTCCAAAATTCGTGGTACAAATAGTTAGAGTGATTCTATGGCTCAAAATAAATAAAAAATCAAGAATATCAAAATTCTCGTTTTCGAGAAAGATGCAATTGAAAATCAGTTCCACCATAAAATAATTTTATTCTTTTATATAGTTCGGGAACAGCAGAAAGGTTCACTGATTGCGAGTGGACGCGTAAAGGTTCGAAGATTCGCGTGACCAGTGTGTTGATAGAAAGGCGCTTTATGCGTGATTAAAGTGGTTTATATATTAACTATATAACTATATATTAACTCGGAAAATTCGCGTTTTTGAAATATAGACCGTTAAAGTCTGAAAAAACTATTGTTAAACGCGCATGCGCTGCATAGTACCAGCGCAACTCGCTGATTGGGCTGTTGGGCGCATGCGCGCGCTACTGAAATGTGCGACCCATAGACTCTATAGGAAATGGAAACTTCTGTAACTTTTCACTCCGGCCATTTAGCCGCACAAATCCAACGGTTTTGAGTTAGTTTCAGTAAGACCTTTCTTACCTTAGTAGTTCTCGAGTTGAAAAGTGACACGGACAGACGTCTTTGCGCTTTATATATATAAATGTAATTACTACCATAACAGAATTGGTGACATACAATTCAGCGGTTACTGGAACGTTGACTGGGTGTATTAAAATAGTCTACTTAGCAATACAATTTTGGCGCTTACTGGAACGCTGACTAGGTGTATTAAAGTAGTTTGTTTAATAGTTCATAGTTAATGCATATTTGGATTTTTCACGATGTAACGTCTTATCACTGGATCTTTATTCAATTTGTAAGAAACGTACGATGAAACGCTGAATATATTTCAAACTTTATGCCTTTAGCTTCCGTATGCTCTTTCTAAAATTGCCTTTTGTTGCTTAAAAGGTATCCGCACGATTGTATGATCTTATCGCTATAACGTAACATTCAGGAAGACATCAGCACGAACATTTACTCTCTTTGTATGTTTACTACTTTCGAATATCTGTTTATTAATATTTTGGCTACTTGTTTTGGAAACTAGAGATCAGTTATGAAAGTGGGGCACGTCCATTCAAAATAAATATTTGATTTCATATTCTGTTGACATTTATTGAGTATGAAATTTTAGTTTATAATCAATTTTACGATCTAGATGAAAATGGACTTATTTCCTCTTTGCTTTTCAGTACATTTGATTCAGATAACAATCCAAATAAAAGTGTCATTGATGTAAAATATTTAAAAATATTGTAAAATATTATTTAGAGGCTATTTTGGATACTTCGAAAGCAAGGATAAACAATATTTTCATCTTCTAATACAATCAGTATAAAAAATGAATTATGATAATAATCAATGTAGATAATGGTCAACACCGAATTAAGGGGAATTCTAAGCTTTCCATTTACTATGTTAAAAAATATTAAATGAAATCGTTTTTTTCAGTTGCCCTTTTCTTACAATTAAAGATTATTTAATTTTATTTGGAATAAATTTCAATTTTCGAACCAAGTTTGTTAACTAAGGGTGCCCTCGAAGGTTTAATAGCCCCAGTTCCCAGAAATCTTAATCCTATCCTGGTAATGGTATAGAAATATAAAAATTTTATTTAAACGCTTTCGAACAATTTTAACAGATATAGATAAAAGTAAAGTATTCAATAACAGAAAAAGTATATCATATTTGTATGAGCATTACATACACGTAGCCTGTAACAATGCACCATCAACCGAGGTGCTTTCCTGCAAAAAGCATTCGGCGACAGGTGTGCAGCACATTGCGACTCGTGTCAGTGAATCAGTTTGACTCGTACATCGTTGCATAACTGACATTCCTAAACGACAGCAGTGACAACCAACGAGAATATAATTAGCAAAAAAGATTTTGAATATCATTATCTGAACAGGTTGTGATTTGTTTCAATGTGAAACGTCAGTGGTTCTTCGTTTCGTTAATTATTTTTTAATTATTGTATAATGGATTTCAATTAATTATTAGATTAACAAGATAAATCATTTCATTTTTTCTTAAAATTCTTTTAAAAAGATATGTGCTTCTTATTGATTTAAGTTTTTATATTTACTTTTAATGTTACTGATAAAAGAAGTTTTGTTCTGCGACTAAGAACATTACATTTCTATTGGTGCAAGATTAAAAACTGTTAGTGTAGGTGGGGCCCAGGGTGGATTTGGTCCCCCTGAAAATCTGGAAAATCTTAGACCTTCACTATCCTGGACTTTCAAGATTCCAAAATTTAAAAATTTTCGGTTTTCTGTAATTCCGAATTAAAAAATTTTAAATCTTAAAAATTCCAAAATTCTGTGATTCTAAAATTCTAAAATTCTAAAATTTCAGACATCCTAAATTCCAACTCTCAAAAATTCTTAAATTTCTAAGGGACCATTCCAGAAGAAGGTCCTAAAAATTTTAAATAGCCTTGGATTTACTAAAGTAAAAGGGATGTCCTTGAAAATTCATCATTGTGATATTGTTTTACATATTAACTAGTCACCATAAATAAATTTTGTTAATAATTCTTTCTTATTAAAAAATCCCAATATAAAATTAAATAAAAAAAGTGACCCGTTTTCTTTTCAAATCCAACGACATTTCCTTAATGCTTCCAGTAAAACAAACACGCTGTGTATGGTTGATATTCGTGACGTAAAGTTTTTGTTACTTTCTCGACTGAACCGGTGATTCGAGGCGTGATAGTAACTTTTCTTTCCTCTTCCAAGAATGCTGTTCCCGCGGCAATAGTTTCCCGTGCGTGAACACGAGCACCATGTGGAACAGTGAAATACTTTTCTACTTAGCGAAGCGGTGTCATGATATTACTTCAATAGCACTTCCGCTCGAGAACGTTTGCGAACGCGAGGTACACCAACCTCCAGTTAGGTGTCTCATTAATCGCGAGCGCCATTACGCAAGATAACTCTCGCGGCTCTTTAACTTGTCCGAGTCGTTCATCGTGAATTTTTACGCAGCTTTTAACTCGTTTCTCTTTGCAATGAAACACGACGAGAACAGAGCTTTGCCTTCCGCGTCGACGAAACGTAACGCGCTTTTAATTAGCTCGGATTTTACGCGTATGTATCTACGTTGGTTCTACTTACTTCCTCGTTACAGAGATACGTTGCTTGCCTACCTGTTACGCTTAATGCGTATTGTCTGGTAAATGTACACATCCGGTGTGGTATTCAGTAAATAGAAGATGATGGTTTTCGAACAGATTGTTCCACTGGAAGTTACATTGTAATTATACATACGTAGCAGACTGTTATGTAGGGCAAGAATGGAGCTTGATGGTACATGTAGGGATAAATGATTAACCCCATAACATCTCACTGAATTTTATGAAAATGTGCAAAAATTACCATTTATTGATAGATAAATGGTTACGTTTCTATCGAACCTAATATTACGAAGGTGGAATTTTGAAACTGTACGTAGGAAACATAATATTACATGAGTGGCTGTTGAAGGGATTATTATTGATGGAACTGACATATTGGATTCAGAAAGAAAATAAATAAATTTTTGATAATTATTTTTATATTTCTTATTTTATAATAATATTTTACTATTGTTTTCTTTTAATCATTCGAGTATATCTAATTTTCGAGATCAATCACCCAAAACTTTCATAATATTCAAAATTTTAATTGAATGTGCTAATGAAGATCGGTGAAAGGTTTCATATTCCACTTGGATAACTTAGAATATGTTTAAAAATGAAGAAACGTAAAAATTGGTCAGAAATCAAATCTCCAGATCTAATTTTTTAAGTTATGTACCAGCCATAATGAAATATGCAAACAAATTATTAAATATTATTAAATATAATAATATTTAAATTATTAAATATAATATATTTCTTGTATAACACGTGTTATGTATGAGTAATTTGTACACCTACATTTAATCTTCAAGCAGAACGCTTTTCGAATACTTTCATAAGTCCAATAAATGAGTGATTTCACAACATGTAGCGTTCTGGTAAGTTTGGTATTATATTATACATGAGCATGTAAAGAGAAGTGTAACGTATCACATGCGATTTTCTCACGGAAGTTTCTGAATACTATGATCAATGCATTTAGCATATTATTACACACGGTATGCGTTAACTATGTGCAGAATTTGGATCGAATTAGCGATCCGAATATCCTGTCCTCCCCTCTAGTTCGTGAGATTCCTGCATATGTTATTGCTGACTCACCTAATGTTTATGTTATGTGCTTATGATTGTTTTTAATTGAGGTTGATTAGATTGTTGCATATTAAGTGGCGAATTTTGAAATATAAAAAGTCTGGCACAATTTAACCCCTGAAGAACAGAGCCTGAGCCAATCGAGACCAAAATTTACAAAATATATACAAGGATATTAAGGTAAAGTTAAATATATAATTTTTAAACAATGTATTTCATATACTCGAAGAATGATTTTTAAAGGAGCAGTGTAAAATTTAGAAAATGAAAATCATATGAAATATAAAATTGAATTAAAATTGGGGCTCTCTCCATGGTCCGCCGTCCAAGGGTTAATAGCATAAAAGTATTGTAAACTAGCACAATTAACTTTTTATCAAAACGACTATATAAACACCTTATTGATATTTTTACACCTATTAATATAAACTGACTAGTTCGTTATTAGTTAATTACAGCTTATGTTAGTAATAGTGAAAGTTACTTATGTGAAATTTCGGCGGATGATTATTGAGTATAGAGTCACATTTAGGGCACAGGAAGCATTGGGTGACTGCAGTCACCTTTAGTATGCAATAAGCGCTTGCGGTTGGGTGACTATAGTCACCCTAGTAATAAAAGGGTTGAACTCCTAACGATCCGATTCAAGATTCTCATAACGATCTGTCTTTAGTCAATAACGGACAAATGAAACCACGCCCAAAAAGGATTAGAAAATGAAATATGGTTTCATTTAAAGCAGCAATAATATGTAAAGTTCGCAATTAATGACTGACATCAATATTATTTCATTAGCTAATTGTAGCATAGTAGCTAGTCTTAACGGTCTAATGACACAAGATTTCATTATAAATGTGAAATCAAAATTCTGTATTTATGTTTCTTGCATTTTTTATATTGACTAAATGTTTATATATACAGTATAGAGTATAGAGCAAAGAAGGCTTCCCTAGGGAAAGTAGTGTTCTAGGGGAAAAAGGTCTCACTAAGCACCTGTAACTGTTTGCTAGGGGAAACTTTATTTAGTATAATTTTTTTTTTCAATTATAGAATTTAAGTTGCAAGATTGGAAATTAAAAAATTTTGAGTCAAGTTTTAAATTTTCAAATTTTCAATTTCGAACTTTGAATTTTGAAATTTTTATTTTTGGGCCTTCTTTCCTTATATCATCATTTTCCCTAGAGAAGTCTATCATGCTCAGTACTGTACATACTTTCATTAGCCATATTCAACATTTTACCTGAAAAATTGCACACGTGTCTTAATTTTTAATACGTATATTTTTTTTAATTAGTTTTTCAAAACTCTGTTTAAATAAATGAATTTGACATTCAGATATATTCTTTACAAGTAGCTTACGAGATATTTGAAAAAAATATTTTACAGCCACAGCTTTCAACATAGATAATGACCTATGTATGCAGAAATACATTTTGTATATTTTACCAACTCTAAATTTATCAAAGTTTTATTAAAATCAGCGCAGCGTGTATATACATATTTATTTATAAGTCGCTTCTATCATTTCATTTTTCAAATATTCACAATTACTGAATTTTGTTAAGTACATAACAACAATCATCTCTTGTAATTCTTTTTTTTTCAAGCAGCCAACCATTGGTGAAAGTAACTCGGTCAGTAAAGTGTTAAAGCTTGCTAGTACGGTACTTCCTCGGTGGCGAACAATGATTTCACGATAGAACGCAGCTATTGAAATCGCTACATTCCTTTCGATAAATTGCTCCATCGAGTAATATATCCGTCCCACGGTAGTTACCGTAAAATATTTCAGGCGATTGCGAATAGATCGTCGAAGAGTGTATTAAAGTGATTTAAAGTGCTGGCGATACGAGTGATGCACCCGTAATCACGCGTCGTTGAGTTCTTTGCTTTCTTGAACGAAAGCTTGGCAGAAACAGTTTTATATTTAGCCGAGACGCGGAAAATATAATACATTAGTGGTCGAGATCATTGAATTCGTGAAATCTGCTGTCAATTGGAATATCTCCTTTCTGTTCTATAAATACAAAGGGTGTCCCAGACTTTTTCGAATAAAATGCGAAAGTTCATTTTTTAGGAATAATTAAGAAATACATAGATGATTATAAAAATTTGTTAGAGTTATAAACAAATTTTAACTCTTACGTTATTCGATAAATTTTAACTCTTATAAAACATAGATTACAAATTAATTTTTTTTTAAATTATCAATTAGTCTACAATCGTCTCTCTAATGAATCCTGCCCATTGATTGGCTTGCTCATTCTAGTTTTCATTTTTTAGGAATAATTAAGAAATACATAGATGATTATAAAAATTTGTTACAGAGTTATAAACAAATTTTAACTCTTACGTTATTAGATGTATCGATTAATAATCCGCTATCTTTATAAAAAGTTAAAAAATGTTACTCTTATAAAACATAGATTGCAAATTAATTTTTTTTATAATTATCAATTAATCTACAATTGATTGGCTTGTTCATTCTAATCGACGATCAGAAAAAGCTGCTGCTAAAGAATGCAAATCAGTTCTTTTCTTATTGTTAGCAGTAACGTCATATCATATGATACACCCGGTATATTCAAGTAGGTAGAATAAAATAGAAAAAGGTGTATGTACAGGTTAGAGGGGATAGAAGGAAAAAGACAAGAGGTGAGGCGTAAGATGGCAATATGGAAATGCGAAGGTACTCGAGCACGTTAAACAGTAATCAACGAAAGCAAACACGACGCGTAAATATGGCATGCCTGCTATCTGGGAGCAAGGGAAGCTTCAGTTATAGTCTGTCCTTCCGTCTAAAAGGAGTTAAACTAACGATCGACCGTTCTGCTTCTTATTTCTTTTACCGATTCTAAATCCCCTGAGAAATCACCGTTCTTGCAAGAAATATTAAGACTTTGACTGCCACGAGAGTCACCAGTGACCGGCATTACAAATTTAATATAATCAGAGAACTGGAAGAAAAAATTAGGCAGCGTTAATGCAATACTAACACTGAAAGGTAATCTTTACCTTTTGGATTATAGAGGATCTCTTCTATTTTACCAAGAAGTTTAAAAATAATGTGAATGCTGTGTTTATTGAAAATTTTCCATATTTTCTCAATGTCACTGTACGCGTAATGGGAATAGTGGTCTTTTTCTCATTTGTTTGAAATAATTTTGTTGTTAATTTGTTTATTGCTTATTCCATTTTATGATAGAGCTTGTTTGACTTTTTCTAGATTGCTTTTTCCAACAATACAAGCTGCTACCATTTTATTTCTATATAAACACACTAGTTGTAACTTCTAAATTTAATTAAAAAATATAATACCCAAGGATCTCGGTTTTCATTTATATGCCTAGGGCCCGAAAAGCTGTAGACACGGTCCCGATTATATTGTATGATCAATACAATAATTCATATCCAAGTTATTTTGGTCAATATGATGAGCTACACATGTTTATAATAAATAGTTATTTTAATTAATTTTAATGAAATCCGACAAGGGGTGGTATTAGGGTTCTCTGCTAATATATTTGGCCCTCTTGATGGTTTTCATATCATAATAGGCACTTTGTAGTGAATTTTAGTCAAATTATTTCTCTTTTGTTCTCACGATCTATCAGATATTTTACTTATATTAATTAGGTATAATTAACTTGCTTTACTATAACGAGTCACACTCATGACGCAATTTACAGTTCAAATGGGTCTTTGGTTGGTATTTTTATTAAATAATATTACTGAATAAATATATTGATCTATGGGGAGGGATCAATATAGTATATTATATCTGATATGAATAGTATAGTTGAATTTTCAGTTTGATCCTAATTATAATTTGTTCAGTCAAGGATCGTTGAATATTTCATTTTTCTTTATTTGTTTGAAAATTGAGCCAATAAATAGATAGCTTTAACTGACCCAATTATCAAAAAGATCATAGGCGAAGGGGTTAATATACCAATTAAGTACACATATGTTTTGTAAGTTTCGGTCTCAATTGATCCAAGCTCCACCTGTTGAAGGATTAAAGAAAAAAATTAACGTCCCTGCATCATACGCTTTTGTTCGAGACACTTATCGTTAGCTTATGGTGACGGGGTGCTCTTTCATTTTAATTTCTATGCGGGAACCGCAATGAGATTTAGAGAGGACAGGGGGTTAAGAGCGGTTCTAGTCGCAAGAAGGGAAGTTTACGAGAGTCCGCGTAAATTGACGATGCGTTACCATCGTGCAGGAACCTTTTTCCTCGAAATCCTGCGGCCGAGAATATTCTCGATGTGAATTCGTGGATCCAGATAAAATGTTATTGACGTTGAATACTCGTGAAGATGCTTCAGTCCGAGCGTGCATAGACCTCAGGGAACACTCGAGAGGTTCGTGGCCATTTTTACGAATTAAATTAGAATGCGCAGAGATTGACGTCATGGAAAAAGGTGCAGAGTCCATTGAATAAATGAAAATAACGTTGGCTGCGTTCGCCGAGAGCTCTTTCAGATCTTTAAGTGAGCCTTGAATATTCACGAAATTTTCAACGTAATACCCTATGTGAAAATTCCAGCGTAAATAAACAAAGAAATAACGAGCCTACGTGGATGGATTTTCTTCCATCTTCCGGAGTCATTTTATTTCTACCGTCCATCAACGTGGCGCTACTACAATTAGGGTGAATATGTATTATCTCCAATTTTTAAAGAAAGTACAGGCACTGGCGTACCTTTGAAAACTTGAATATTTTTCTGGGCAGGTCCTTTAGAAACTTAGAAAGTTTGAAAATTTAGAAATTTGGAATTTTGGAATTAGATAATTTTTAGGATTCGGTATTTTGGTATTTTGAAATTTTTAAATTTTGGAATTTTGGGACTGAAATTCTGAAAATCTGATATTTTGAAATTTTAGAATTTCAGAATCTCAACATTTTTCAGTTTTGAAATTTTGAAGATTTATAATTTTTTAATTCTGAAATTTTGAAATTATGGAATTTAAAAATTTTAGAATAATGGAGGTCCATATTTTTAGGGGTGCTAGGTCTACCTTGGCTTCTACTTAATTACACCAATGAGCATAAGAGATTTTTAAAACAATTTAATTGAATAAAATAAAAATAAAAATTTATATTATTAAAAAATATTGTTATTTTTATTAATTAGCGAATTTCCACGAATTTCAACTTCCATTTTACACATGCAACGCATGCATCTTTTCTCTTTATTTTCTCATCGCGCATTGCACATGTAAATAGTTTCTTCTAATTAGTCATGAACTGTTTATTTCGAAAGCAGGTCATACATGCGGGTATAGTTAAGTTGACTTTATTTGCATATAGCAGTATAAAATTATCGGTGTTTAACATGTTAGATATGTATTTAGCCCATCATGAGGGTGAAATGGTTTTTTCAGCCAACAGATCCCATAATGTGTTTGAAAATAATTTTACGACAAATATGAATAACAGATATACTATTTTTATTAAACACAATTAATTTTAATCGCTTAATTATTAAAATCTTATAGGTACTCATGGAATTCTATTCTTCATTGTTTGTTAATTTTATTAATCCTGAAAATTAAGAATTAAACAATTCCTTTGAATTTGTTAGTGAATGCAAGGTCTTCCAATATTTTATATAGTTTAGTGTAAAACATTCTTTTCTATATTAATTTTATAACGAAGCCATACAATCACATCACATATTTAATAATAAGTAATTGAAAAGTAAGTAAAATCATTAACAAATCATTATTTCATCGGTAAGACAGTTTACTGTCTTATAATAAAGCTACAAAATTCAAATATTTCTTTAGCTGAATTAAAATAAACAATTATTTTCATTTATTTTATATACACGTAAATATTAAACATTTAAATGTAGCGTATATAAGAATCAATATTTTTGAAAATTATAAAAATATTATCATTTTTATTAGAATCTACGAAACTATTCAAATAACAAATCTATAATTACAAAACTGTCAAAGTTTGTTCAAGAAAAGTACTTAATTTTAGAAATACGAGAAACACTGAATTGTTATGTATATACAAGACTTAAATATTAAAACAGTTACTTATACGAGAAAATATCCCAGAACGTGCCTCTAAACATATTACTTTCCTTTAAACGCGTGATCGGATAGAGGTTCGTTTTGGTATTCAGACGTTTCGATGCATTTGTCGTGAATTTATCTAAGTTCAAGATACGTCTTTTGCAAATCGTATTACATACAAGCTATGCATTTCAAATTCGTTTGAAAATTCCGGAATAGTACCGCTGTAAAGACAGCATTTTACTAACTTCGATATGACGAAATTAGGTTTGCATGTATGATACCTTATGTTCATTAATATTTATAGTTTCTTACATCAAATATTTCTTATAATTATAATATGAACAGTTCTTCGATTCCTGTTACATATTAGAAGTTATTTATGCAAGAAGTATATACTTATGCAAAATACATGCAATATGCACAACAAAAATTATAGTATTTTTTTAAATCTTGTAATAGCAAAACACATTTTTGTCCAGCTTCCATAACTTTACTTATTTACCATAAAAATATGTATTTATATAATCAACCGCTATATACTTATACTTTAACCACAGTACTTAGGCTCTGTTTAAAAATAAATTTTTTGAAATTTTTTGAGTATGAGTTGCGATGAAAAGGGTAGCAAAGGCAAGTCGGATAGCGAAACTATTGCTAACTCTGCCAGTGGATCGACGCACGATTCACGCGTCCTTTATGCACGTACTCACAATCTAAAGATGTGGTAAAAGCCTTCAGACACATCAGCTGGCTTCCACGTTTCCTTCTCGTTTCTAAGTTCCCCCGCATCCTTTAGCTGCGGTAATCTCAAACTTCTTTCAGTCTTCTCTTTTCAGGATCTTTTCAACGGGTATGCATATCGTATTCGAATCTGTCTGAGCTAGTGGTTCGCGCCCTGTATCTAACTTCCTGTGTTTTCCTATCGTTCCTTGAGTTTCCCTTTTTTCCCAAATTTTCCCAAATTTTCGATTATTTTTTATATTGATTAAAGATGTGCATATTTTGTAACGTATAGATGCTTAAAAGCGTGGCACTCCAGTTGATGTAGGTTATTTCAATAATTTATGACCTTGATTCAATTTGTTATAAATTTAACCCCTTTTGAGCTTCCACTGTAAATTGATGAAATTAATATTTCAGTTATGGAAACCTGACAAAAGTTACTTTGAAAGAATTTATATAGGCAATCATTTTAAATTATGCAATTATGTCCTATATATATGTTACAATCATTTTTAAACCCCACAATCAATAATTCAGTATGATTATTATAAATAAATTTACCAGAAATAAAGTTGTAAATTATAAAATATGTAGCCTATTGCTAAATATGTATTTATAATATATGTATAACAAAATATGATAAAAAAGAATATTAATTAATATTCATAATTATTATAGTAAACTCTCTTTATATCGTCGGTTGAGCATGTTTCCCTACCATCATAGCGTCTGGAAGGATTTCTTTCTATATTGCCAATTCCAAGAATTTTCACTTCTGCAGCACCATAATCCGCAATATAACGAGAATTTACTATAATCTACTATATTAGTAATATGTATATTTATCAAGTGTTATTTTTATTCAATATAATTCCTAATAACGTATAATTGTTTCATAAAATTTATTATATCTTTGTGTTGCAGGTGAGTCTGAAAAAACTGATTCTTTCCTATCTTCGAGTAACGTGAGTGAGTATATGAAAAGCATCAGTTAAACACTAATAAATAAATAAATAAATAACTATATACCAAGTAAATATTGTATATACAAGCTTAAATTTTTTAAACAGTTTCAATTCTTTTCAGACGACCCTCTTTCCTCAACGTCTCTTTTTCTACACATGTCTACGTTTCATTCAGGATTATTCTCTTTCTTAAATATTGCTCACTTGTAAGTACACTTGAAGATTGTTTCCTGAATAATACATACACGCCCCCGCTTATTCCGCTTCGTTTTACTCTTCCCTCGCTTCTAGCCTTCTCTCGGCAACTATTCTCGTTTAGACCTCGTAAATATTTACGCGCCAAGCACCTGATCGCATTTGCATGTGGGATTCGCAGTGATTTCTAAACGGGGCTCGAGCGGTTATGTAGATCGGAGCATTGCATGCACATCGGATTGAACGATTCGTCGCGAGTGCAGAGAAATCGCAGGTAAATCAACAATGTCTAACTCAAATGTTTAAAACACGGCGAAGCGTTTCATCTCTGCGCACGATATTCACTTTAACTATATTGCCAAGTTAGGAAGTTCATGAAATTTAACTTCCAATTACACTGCGGTTCAGATAAATTATTCTTTGAATGGGTTTATAAGCTCATGCAATTTGCAACAATTGATTTGTGTAATCGAGTTTGTACTCGAGCATTAGTTTGTCAGTATCGAGCACAGTCGACTTCCCGGGGGAAAATAACGTTTTAAGGGAAGTAGAAATTCCCAAATCCTTCATTTTAATGATATTAACACTTCCGTGATGGGCGAATGTTTAGCTAGCTGAATATCGCATACAAGTTTCAAAAGTCTTTAGCTGAATGCTGTAAGTTTCTGCTATAAAAGGTATTACTCTTTTGTTGTTCAAAATTTAAAAAAATTAGATATTACGAATGCATATTAAATTTAGGACTACGTTGCCCGTATTCAGCTAAAGAATTCGAAATGACTGTATTTAATTAAAAACTTTGAAATGACGTAGGACCATGTCTACGGTCGCAAAAGTGTTAATAATAAAAAAGATTTATAAAAAAATAACAATAGAACTTGCAATTACTACATAATTAAGAAATGTGAATAACAGCTTAAACATAAATTCAAAAAAATTCGAGTAACGTTATAAGCAAGTGGTGGGGAGGAACAGAGGTACAGAAATATACAGGGTGGATCGGAAATCGTAGTGCAACCGAGGAGGGGGTGATTCTACGTTAAAAAAGAAGAAAACATTTTGGTACAATATTTTCTCATCCATTTTCAAGAAAACCGACAAGATGTATGAATTGTTTCAGCAGAAATAGAGGTTAGAAAAATGGTGTCAAAGACCGCCATGAATGACCCAGAAAATTGTAGTAAAATGAGCTATAATAGATATTAAAAAATTGATACTAACTTTCAAGTATGAGAGTTCTTATTTCAAGGGGGTGCTCATAATGATTTTGTAAGTTATTACTTTTATGCAAAGTTTAGGCAAAATTGGCGTTTTGAATAATTAGAATAATTAAATTAGTGCTCTATAATTTGCTTATTATGATATATGTAAGAAGGTTACAATGATGCTTCATAAAAAAGAAAAAAAAGAAATTTGATAAGTTATCTTCAAATGAGGAAATAAATGGTTTACCCCCTTACATAAAAGGTTAAATACCATCATAATTGTATAAAATAAGGAAAAACAGCTACGTTATTGTAACTATGTACAATTTTTTATCGAAGTCATTAATTTTCTGTGGAAGGTATCCGATGGTTTGATTGAGAATCAGCTCACAAAGCGAGTATTCTCACAGAAACCTAAACATTCAATATCGTTCCGGGCAACGATCGAGTATTCGACCGAACGAAATGGGCGGTTTCAATTGTGATGTTTCCGTTTAGAAATCCCGGCGAGTTTGACATGCAAATGTGATCAGGCACGGCGTAAATATTTACGAAGCTCTGCGGAGGCTTTATCGTTGAATTTCGAAGGTTTCCGACGTTCAAGTTTATTCTATATATATCTTTTTATCGATCATTTCTTACGCCGCTGAAGTTATACACGAAAGACAAAATTTTATAATATTGTTATACAGGGTGTTAGAAAATACCCTGAAGACCTTTACACCGCTGGATAGATCACGAAAAATCGAAGTGAAAAGTTCTGTAGCATTTTTCGATGAGATCACTAGTTTAGCCACATTTCGTTGTTGAAAATTGAAAAATTGGCCAATCAGCGCGCAGCTTGAGTGGCAAGACCCGCGGAGTAGGAGGAGACTAGCCTCCTCTGCCGCCAACGAGCTGTGCCGCTGAATCGTCGCACTTACGCATGCGCCGAGAGCCTAGTGGACACAGATAAATTAATTATTTGTTTGTTTGTGTTTGTTTAATCTATTAATGGGTCATACCCAGTTGTTTCAATTTATTAAACGGTTTGATAAATTGTACACGTACAATTTTAGTCTGTATCCTGTAGTAAAGATTGGTATCGAACATATCCAATAATCCCGTCTCTACTAGACTCTCAGCGCATGCGCAAGCGCGACGCTCAGCAGCGCGGCTCGTCGGCGACAGAGGAAACTAGTCTCCTACTCCGCGGGTCTTGCTACTCAAGCTGCGCGCTGATTGGTCAATTTTTCAATTTTCAACAACGAAATGTGGCTAAACTACTGATCCTATCGAAAAATGCTAGAGAACTTTTCACTTCGATTTTTCATGATCTATCCAGCGGTGTAGAGGTCTTCAGGGTATTTTTTAACACCCTGTAAACAATGCATGAAAGTGGATGAACACAATTCTTGTATGTAGGTATTACGATTTATGTGATAAATGAAGCATTTTCTTCTGATAATTCAGGAGGCGTTGATATCCTCAACAATGCTTCCAATTAATGCTTTTCAAAAATTTCGGTTTACAAAATTCATGTTCTCCATACTTTAAAATACCGCATGATTGAAGGACTTTCTTGAAACGTAAGCGGGTATCGGGCCAAAAGAAATAGGATACGGGTCTGGGTATTGTAGAACTAACCAAATGATTAGGTGGTCCAGAATTTGATTAAACGTCTCTCAGTTTCGTGGGTGGGGCGGGAGCAACATTTTCCCGTTGGCCAGGAACCAGCGGCAAGGGCAAAGGTCGGCGGTTGGCGGTCGGTGGTCGGTGGTCAACGGACGGTATTCGAGATTCCGCAAGGTATAGAGTAACTCGTGAGAGTAGACGCTAGTTGAAAAGTAGCCGCGAGTAGATAGGTAGCCGAGTACCACCGTGTACCCTCTACCGGTTCCGTCAGTTTTCCCGCGTTGTGGTATTCAGCAATGCGCTTACTTCTCTTACCTATCTTTATCCCTCATTCTCCCTTTCGAATTAACGTCAGATATTATTTTACAATTCAGTACAGAGACTGGATTGAAATTGTTTAATAAAAAGGTAATACGTTCTTGATATCTACAATTCCATTAATAATTAATAAGGACTGTATTTAATATTGCTTATTTAAAAAAAAAAGGTTTAATTTCTCAACCCTTGAAGAGCTGAGTCTGGGTCAATCGTGACCCACATTTACAAAACATATACAAAGATATTAATCTGAAGTAAAATGTATAATGTTTAATCGAAAGAGTTTAATATGGTGGAAAAATAATTTAAAAAGAAATAATATGGAATTTAGAAAGTGGAAATAGGTAATGTGAAATATAAAATTAATTAAAAAATTGAAACACTCTTCATGCTTCCCCGTCCAAAGGTTAATAGGTCCACTGATCTTTCTGTTCCCTTCCTAGTTGCGATATTAGCTATGACCTATAATTTAAATAGCTTAGGGATTTGGGCCAATTGGTACAAAATTATATAAAATTAGCAAGCAGCTATTAGTGAAATGCAAATAATGAATTGCTTCTCTTAAAAAATTTTCATCTTTTGACTTATACCACTGTCAATGCCAGGGAACAACATATGACATGAAATTAAAATAGAAAATGTAAAACTACAATAAACATTTTTATACAAAGATCTTTTATTAAAATTTTATTTATTTCTGGGGAAAAGTAGATTTTTTAATTCTACTTCCTCTCCAGTTCCGTACTGTTTTTTATCCTATTTATCGTTGTTTTTCCCTGGACCTTTTGTTCCCCTTTTCTCACTTCTCACTTGTCTTATCCCTTTCTCGTTCACGATCATTTATTTTTGCGTTTCGTTTCCTTTCGTACCGTTTTGCTTTCCTCCTCCCCCCTGTCCTTCCTTCCTCCGCGTATCCCTTTCTTTCACGTACCTTTATCTGTAGCACCACGGTACAGTCATATATTTTGGTAGAAGTTGCGCCCTTTTTAAATGCAAATGTTCATGGTTGCGACGCTTTTCTTCTGCCCGTCGTATTTATTACTACACCGTCATTTTTATTGTTTCGATATTATTTATGCTTTATAGTCGAATATAATTCCCTATCTTGATTTATTTCCCGGCGTTTCAACGAGACCCGGTACGGTATTAATGCACACACGCTGGCTCCGACTAAATCAGAATTTCCGCTAACACGGCTATAATTTAGCATTTCTATTATCTTGATGCGTAAGCTAATGTAATATGCAACCGAATATGTCGCGAACTCCTTCGCCTGTCCTTTAAAATCCTAATGGAAAGTTTTCTCCACGACGATATATTTCTGCTTTCTGCTCGGCATTGTCATTTTTCACAATTCCCCCGTGAATAAGTATCGTACATCATCTCCATCTAACAGCATTTCCGTGTATATAACTTAATTCAGTTTTCTCTAACGTTCGATCGTTTTTCATTCGAAAAGCAATATCACTCTTCGAATGTAAGATCGATCTTCGATCCAACGCGAAAAACCATAAATTTCGTCAAATTTTTAGCACTGTGACATCGAGTTAATATAAATTTTAATATAAATTTTGAAATAATTATAATATTAACATTCCAAAGGAATGTAATAATGAAATTTAAAATAATTTTATTGAGTTTAACCAACAAAATATTTCTTTAGAATTAAAAAATACAATTTAAAGAATTAAATTGCTGTTATAAATTCTGGTATTTCTTGTTCTTTAGAAGAAGTATTTATTTTGTAGAAAAATGGCAATTTATCATGTGGTTCTTTTTAAATAATTGGTTCTATTTTTATATTAGTATAAAAATAGTAGAGTTCTATTAGTGTATTGCAATAATCAAACTATGTTATGAACATCAAATTGTAACTATTTTTATTTTTAATACTTCAAAATAAGAATATGCGAGATAACTTGGGGTAGCACGATATTTTCGGTCTTGGTAGCCCGACAGCACTTTGGTCCGAATCTACCCGATATCTTCCGACCGAACCCGAAAGTATCCGACTACCCGACATTCAAATAATCTAGAAATCTGTCCAAGCCCGCCCGAATTTTACCGAACCCGCCCGAATCTTACCGAGCCGGCCCGAATTTTTCCGAACTCGCCCGAATTTTACCGAGCCGGCCCGAATTTTTCCGAATCCACCCGATTAACTTATTATTTTCCGCATACCTCTACTTCAAATGAATTATTTTTCTACCGTAATTAACATTTATTAATTTTGATATTTTACAAATCTATTATACCATTTGTTAAATATAATATTAAACTATTTTAGATAACATAATATTCTTTAAATAATGCAGAATACCAAAGTTAAAGTTTTGTAACCATTCAAAACCAAAAACTTTTAAATTGTATGCGATGTAACTATTCACTAGCGATCAGTAGGAGGCAAGCAACACGTTAAGAATCCTTTAAGCTCTCAAATATGTAGGATTATTCCTAGAAACACTCTATAATATGAACACGTCCGATACGCGCATCCGGTAAGGCATCAACGTCAAGAAAACGCGCGTGCGCGTGGCCCACGATTCCGTCACCTGTACAGAATTCACAGAATGCAGATCGCGCGCGTACAAGCGGGGAGCTGGGAAAGAAAGGCCGCGCACGGCGAAGTCGCATCAATGAGTGCTCAATGGGCGCCGGACAACACTTTTCCCGCCGCTGAATCAGTCGTACTCGGCGCACGCCAACCTACGTTCGGTGCACCTCGAATAAGCGAAGGTGCAACCGTGTGTATACACAGGGTGTCCCGCAATGTGTCGCACAATCAAGCTGGTGGTTTTGCATGATAAAATAAATAAAAAATATAGAATAATAGTTTTTTTTATACGCAGCTTTGTTTTTGAAAAAATTAAATTTGAAGATTTTTCTCATTTTTCAGTTCGAAGTTTTTGTATATTTTTGAATTTAAATGGCACCGAACGTGGTAAACTTTTGCAGAAAAAATGGCAATATACAATAAATGTTTACTCGGGAAAATTTGAATTTATTCTTAGTTATATACTAAATTGTAAATTTTAATAATTAAAAGCTATATTACCTTTTTTCTAAATTACTTTTGATTTTAATGTCTTTAAAATGATAATTTTGAGAATTCTTGCTTCCCATATAGCACTATTATTCCTAAGAACGCCTACTTTGCTCGATACTGTACTTACATGTAGCTATTAATTAGTACATTAATTTTTTGTATGATGGTGGATTTAAAAGTGTACTACCTTTTTAAGATTTCAATATGTATGGTAGGATATTTTCCATGCCATTTTGAAAAATTAAAATTATTTGTAACATAGAGATTTATACTATATCTTACTTATTTAGTTTATATAACAATAGAATTTTTGTGTTACATGAATCTTTTTTATTATTATTATAAAATTCTATACTTCAAAGATATGCCGCAGTGAAATGTCTAGTACGTCATATTATAATTGTAATTATTTTATTTTATTTTCCAATTCAAACTCTTCACTTGCACCCTTACGAAATTAATATAATTTTAATGTTGCTTATTATCCAAATTTTCTTCAATTTCTCTATTTATGGAATATATTCGTAATCCTACGAGATTCAACATATTAATTAAATTTTGGTAAATTTTTCTTGTTACAATCAGTTATAAAAATACATATGCTTAATTATATCTTCATCAGATTTTAGTTATATGACAAAAATTCTATTTGTTTATTATATGTCCAGCAAAGTTGAATTTAATTAACTACCATGTACACTAACAATTCCTATCGTCTAAAAACATTTATTATCAATACTATTAATTAAAAATAAATTATTGTATATTAGTGTGAAAATATTAGATTTGTTTTATTATATTGTATATAATTACAAACACTTTAATGACGGTATAAAACATGCTAAATGTTCATGATAGATATTACTAATTACTAATTAATTTATTGATTTATTATATTCATTAATTATTGTGTCAATAAAGAAATTATTGATATTGCCATTTGTTCTGTTATAAATAAATTTGATTACCAGAATTTTGAAGAATGTTCAAATTCTTATTATTCAACTTAGCTTCCCATCGAACGACACCCTATATGTGCAAGTTTAGCGTAGGATACAGGATAAGCAGGGCTTGGAGAACGGAGGTTCGCGCGAAGATAGGCGGGAATGACTCATTGCCAAGAGACGCGTATAATATTACCTGATCGTTGCTAGGCTCGTGCCACACTTCCGTTCTTCGTACATTACCGGTTAAAACTTTCAGGACAATTGCAATATTATAGAAAACCCTGGAATTCTACAGTAGACTCTCGTTATATTGCCGCGGACGGGACTGCAGCTGGCTTCCAAACTTTTTATTGAAAGAAAATAAAAATGTCTCGTTTTTGTATGATATGATGAAGATAAAATCATTCGTGTGACAATATAACAAAAGTCTACTGTACTCCTAACTTTTGTCCTCTTTGAATTATGTAATTTTTCTCCTAAAATTGAATATTGACATTTCAGGCATACTTCTATAATCATGCAATTGGTATATTGGAAGAATTAGACGATACTGAAAACAGTGATATATTTAAATAAAAATTTGCAATTTTATAACTATGTCATTGGTCTTCTGCAGCGGTGATATAGTAAGGTGAAATAAGGTAGACTTGTGTAAATGTAATAAATTCTTTTTGCAAAAATTGCAAAACTTTATTACAACGAATTATAAAAGGTCTTTTATTGTTTAGTAGTCATTAACCCTGTGATTATTCACTAAAATGATATTTATTTTTTATAATTTAATACGTTGATTGCTACATATGTCGATCACTGTCGTGATGCCCAAAATGTAATATAATAAAATGATTACACAAGAAGAAATAGAAGAAAAAAATTTAATAACAGGTATATGCGACCTTAAACATTTAAATTAAATTAAATTCCTATGTATTACATTTGTAGCATAAAATAAACAATATACAGTTTAAATTTGGAAATTAATTATTCGCATCCTTAATAATTAAAATTTCAACGTATTGAAATTTTTAAAAATCTTTGAAGTTGTAACAAATACGGTTTACTTTCTTGTGTGGATGCCAAATGTAAACTGCAGTTTAGATAAATATGCAACAGTCAACATTGTATGTATATTTACAGTGCATGGTAGTTTATTCTTTTCAAAGGACTGTATTTTCTAACAATGTGTATATACATTGAGAACAACCAACGCGTGCCAACAACCGGATAAATCCAACTCATTCTTTCACGCTTATTTATACCTCATTTTACGAAACCCTTCTTCCTAGACACACTATATGCATAAGTTAACATTATGTGCAACGTGGGTGCAGTATGGGTGTAGGAATTGACCGGAGATACCACCAACTGTAACACTGACATCAACAAAAATTCCAAATGGTCATAAATCAATTATACTATTGTATAATAAAATGATTATTGGCGAGCCCACTTTACAACATTTCAGTTATATTTGTTCAGTTTCATTGAAAATAATAAATTTTGCATTTATGGTTTTATAATTTCTTATATCCAGGAAATTATGAAATAAGACTTTTACTGATAATGAGTCATAAATACAATATTTTGGATAAATACATTGGCTATAAGTTGGAGCTTCTTCTGTGGTGGACTCGATTCCTGAAAAATTTTGAAAATTTTAATAATTATAAAATTTTGGAATCTGGACTATTAAATATGGATTTTTGGTGATTTGAAATTTTGGAATCTTAGAACTTTGATATTTGAAAATTTTAGAATTCTGGAATCTCAGAATTTTGTAATTCTCAAATTTTGAAAATTTGTAATCTTAGAATTCTAAAATATAGGTAATTTGAAATTTGAAAATTTTAGAATTCTGAAATATAGGTAATCTGAAATTTTGAAATTTTGTAATTTTGAAAATTTGTAATCTTAGAATTCTAAAATGTAGGTAATTTGAAATTTGAAAATTTTGTAATTCTGAAATTTTATAAATTTTAATATCTTAGAATTTTGTAATTTTGAAAATTCGTAGTTTTAGAATTCTGAAATGTAGGAAATCTGAAATTTTGAACTGAATTTTAATATTTTAGAAGATCAATAGATAAACATTCAAAAACAGCGCAAGTAAATGAAATATTTTTTGTGTAACCATTTTTGAGAAGCGTCTGAAAATTAAGATAATTATCAAACAGTTTTAATAATCTGCTCAAATTCTTCAGCATTCAGAAAGAGCCAATAATTTCAATTCTTAGGTTTCACATATTAATTGCTAACAAGCAACAAAATAATAATAACGAAGCTGTCGAAAATCTTTCACACGATCTATCATTCTCCATTTATTAATGTCTTCCGTTCGGCACGACCAGCCTGAATAGTGATATCTTCTTAATGGAAGGTTAAAAAATTCATTGAGCATTGGTGTTTCGAGGCAGCTTCGCAATAAAGAAAACAATTGGCTAGGAACGAGCCACTAAGGGTACATAAGTATGCACACGATGACGCTGTTAGTTTCCGGTGAATCGAGATCTTCCTTCCATACTTCAGTCGCGTGGGTAAGGATACGGACACGAAGAGCGTAGCAGGAGACGTACGGGTCGACGCCGACGCCTCCTACTCTGGCTCTTGCTGCCACGAGTTATGGCTTCACGCTCGGTTGCACCCACGATTTATGAAGCGAAAGATCGAGCGAGGTGTCCGAGGAAGAGACTCTGCGATGCCCAGACCTGGACACAGGGAACAACTTTTCTCGAGATTTGCTCGAGTCTCGTTCGTCCTTCCAGATACATAGTAAGCTCCAAAACTTTCTGGGCTAACTCTGATTTACTTGAGAAAAATCGAAGAAACGTTTCTTATTTTTCCATAAAGTCTTCTTATATTCCTTCGCATTTAATGTAAGGATTTATTAACATCACTGGCGCAACTAGAAGGGTCAAAAGGGTCCATTGCTCCTTTCCTTATTAAGAAATTAAAAACCTTTTTTTAATTAATACTTGAATATTTATGCAAATTTTAGAAAACATTGATGGGAACAAATAAAAATAAAAAAATTAGACTTAATACAGCAGACTCTCGCTATATTAATTAATTATCGATAATTATCGTAATTATCTATATTAATTCGTAGCTTAATTATTTGAATATTTAAATGGCAAAAGGAAAGGAAAAGGGAGAAATTAACTCACGCTGAGGCATATTCATTCATTATAGTGAAATTAACCTAACGATACTTAAGGGTCAAACATGGTTATTTTATTCACATTGGACTAATTCCAATAAAATGTTTACCTGAACTCAGCAAGGGTTTCTAAAAAAGCGCACGACACATTGCTTGAAATTAGTTGAATAATTTTTTAGCTTTTCTACGTATATATACCTTCTGTTTCACGTAAGTTGACCACTTTATTTCCGGTACAATGAAATGTAAAAAGGAAGTTCCAATTTTCCATCGTTTGACCGCCTCTGGTCGGGACCGTGTACGCGTGTAATTCGAAGAAGCCTGGTGAATTTATGTGTTCTACCTAAATTTCACAGAATACCGACCGGCTGATTCATACAATACCGTTTGCACATTTACGTATTGTTACTGTGAAAGTCAAGATTACGCAATCTATGAGCAACAATCGGACTAAAATATTACCGTCGACACGCGACGCTTTGGATTAAACTAATTTTCCGGTGCTGCGTTTCTTGGAGTTGTTCGAGATTAGCAATAAATCAGGAATGATAAAAATGAAACACCCACCAACCAGATGGTTCACCCACATTCGAAAGACGCATTAATTTCCTGCAAAATCCATTACTCATTTCATGAAAAACGATTTTTAATTACCCGATTGTGAATTCATACAATACGATAAAGGCAACGAAGCCAATGTGTAAAATTTTGATAGAATGGTAGAAAAATTTATTTAATCGATCATTCTCAGGATAGCCCATTTTGAATCTCATTTAAATCATTGAAAATTGAAGATGACAAAGCCAATGTATTTACAAAAACAGAATTGACGAACCCAGAAACTCCTAAATAAGATTTTTAAGGTTGAACAAGAATGATAGTAGAGTCCCTAGGAAAAGTAATTTACGTTTTTCGGACACAATTCTGAGAATAACTCATCATAATTATGATATTCATATCCAAAAGAAGTATATCAAACGCGATACACTGCTCGTTTTGTATTTTGAACAAAAATGTATTTTCCATGAAGCTTTAAAAGCCAAATTGCAAAATCGGGCTCTGTACGTCGGTGTATAATTGAACAAAGAGTATTTTATAAAAAGAATTATAAGAAAATGTTGCTCCTTCGCTTCAAAATCTTTGAATTACTAAATCGCTTAATTTCAGCCATTTTATTTCAATATGGCTGCTAGACTATTGCTGTCTTTGTCTCTCCATGCGGGAGTTTCTCAATTCCGCCGCATGAGGCCTCTGAGATCGATTCACAGTGTGGCGCCTCAGCCGCGTCACCACCATACAGTTCCTAGGCAGTGCTGCCAACCCTTTTCTACCCGCCATAGATAGTTGGCAGCTTTGTAAATACATAGCATCTAGACGGTGTTCAGACCGAAGCAGAAGATTTAATGAAAACGTATTTTTGTTTAATACGGGTGGTCTTTAATCCGACCTGGACAATTTCATCCCGTGTGATTCATGCGAAATAATATATGTGGGTGCTCCCTAAAGGAAAGACCTCGCAGGCCCCCACAACAGATGAGCTATCCCAGGGTTGCCAACTTGGGTTTTTTTTAGGCTAAATTCCGGAAATTTGGTATTTTTTAAATTCGGTTGGTTTTGAAAAATTGATTTGACTTTTTGGAGTTTTTGCAATTTTAATAAAATTTTGGCTTCTTTCTGGCTTTTTTCAAACAATTTTTGGCTTAAACCCAAGATTTCGAGTTGGCAACCCAGGGACCATCACTTGACCCTTAAGTATCGTTAGATTAATTTTACTATAATGAATGAACATGTCTCAACGTAAGTTAATTTCTCTTCCTTTTCTTCTTGCCATTTAAATATTCAAATAATTAAACTACTGAATAGTGCTGAGAATGCTACAAAGTCAACGAGAATGCATGTGCTGTCGCATGGTATTGTTACATAATAAGAGATGCTTGGTTTAGCATCGCAGCTGTAATATACAAAAGAAGCGTAGAGGAAACCTTTATCCAATGAAGTTGAAGAAATTAATGAACGAGGAATAAGAACAAAAGAAACTTGTAAAGACGCAGTCGCTACATCGCGTAATATGGCAGGACGTGGTGATTACGATAAAACGGATTTAATGAAACGGCTTCACTCCAATAAAGACGATAATAATGACGAGAATATCGTGCACATAAATTGTAGATAAAATGAGACAGCAAGCGAATATAATCAAAGGAATGATGATGGCATTAAAAAGAGGACTTCGGTGGTTTCAGGCACAAAAGAAATATAAATTCACGTAATTACCTGTATTAAAAAACTTTTAACAATCAAAAAGACATTAGATTCATAAATACGTCAATTTCTTTTATTTCTGTTGAAATGAGTAAATTTTGATATCTATCATTTCTTTAAAATAAATTTTTGGCATTCGCTACACCAGTTTCTTTAACCCCTTCATTACGACAGAATTTAGTCGGAAAGTAATAGAAATTATTTAATTATTTAACTCTTTGAGGCACGGAATTTTAGACAATAAAAAGACCAATCGCCAGATGTCTTCTTTGTTTATGTAACATCATTTCATGGCTTGTATAACACTAAACTACCAACGTTTGATGCACACTTATTTTTAAGTTGAAAATAAAGTAGAAAAATAATTAAACATATACATCCATTCCGTATCACGAAAATAGTGAGCATACATTTCGATAAAAATAAATAATAATAAGAATAAATTAAAATAAGAAACTTGAAACCAGTCATTTTGACTGGTTCGATAGTTCTAGTGTTAATTTAATTATGCATTATACGAGGCGTTGAGAGCAACAACGGACTGGCCCTAATTCTTGAAAAACGAAACCAAACAAGTTTAGTACACTGTTACACACAGATATCACCAAAAAATTTCAATGCAATATATGATTTTAAATTGAAAAATACTAATTTCTTCTTTTTTATATAAATAATACATTAATCCTAACTCAATTCCGCAAAAAGTATGGGTTAGTCCGTGTTTGTTCTCAGTGCTTCGTATATCGAAAATTTACAAAAATAACTATAATAGATTTTGATTTTTTTCACTATGTTATTTTTATCCCTGCTCTCCCCTAGCCAAATGATATTTTCGAATATTCCTGCTCTAAAAGACATCTTCGACCTGTAACGAGGGGAATGACGTGTTAAGCAGATTGCATGTAACAACGCCTTTCCCGGTGATTACGAATCGTCGATAAATCATCGTGTCCGTTCGTTCGTGGGTTAATCGTGAGAAACATGATGGTGGTTCGAACCAATCCGCGCCACTGCGGAGGTGTATCGGTCCATTCGCAATCTCGCGAGATCTGTAGATCGATAAGCAAATAGAAGGTATACCCGCGGTGCGCACGGAAAGTAGCCACGGTCATAAATAACGATTAACGTGGCAACAGGCAACCGAGGAACGGTGAAATTGGTCCTTCCAGCGACACGGAAAGCGAAACTCGATGTGTCTTCGTTTGCTGCTAGATTGGTGGGCTTCCGCCGAAGATGCCGAGCTGTTTGTCTTTTAACATTGAATGAGAACATTATTCCACGCCTTGTTTCTTGAAGCAAACGAGTCAGTTACTTCGCTCTTCTCTTAAAGAATTTCCTTTAGAATACGTCGTTACTTTCTTCTTCTTGATTGATGGACCTCCTGCAGCACACTGCTGCTGTATTATGAACATCCCCATTTTAATTTGCTGCTTTCCCAGCAAAATGTTGAAGTTATGTCATGCTTGGTACGTATAAGTTTCGTGTCTTAGGCTGTTTAGAATGTTGCTAATGGTATGGAACATGTTTATGTATTATGTACAGTACGGAGCATGGTAGGCTTCTCTAGGAAAAATGGTACCCCCTCCCCCACACGGCGATACATAGGCTTCTTCGGACTTCCGGGTTCCTAATCTTCTCCATAGGCTTCTTCGAGTTCCTGGGTTGCAGGATTCCGAAGTTCCAGGTTCCTGGCTTTTTGTGTAGGTCTCCCCTTCTCAGACACCCGCCTCTCCCCTTAGACGTTCGCGAAGAGATTGATGTTATAGGGGAGAACGCCTCATATATACGTAAGTATATGTCACGAGAGCTTAAAACTAAGACGCGCAGGTTGGAAGATGGTGGGGGAACGCAGCGAGCTCTCCGCGAATCGCTTTCCACTTCGTGTGGGACTATCACCAATCAGAGCGACAGTGCGCAGAGAAGAACGAAAACTGGTCTTTTCGTAGTTACGGACTCTGTCTGTGGTTCCCCACCACTTGCGTGTGAACGTTTACGCGGGAGAATTTGAATTGATATTTATCTTATTATCCATATTTCTTGATTATATACTAAATTTTGTAATATTTGATAATTAAAAATTGTTATTTTCTTTCTGAATCACTTTTAATATTAATATCGTCAAAATTAAGATTTTTAGAATTCCTGCTTTCCCTATATCACCATTTTCCCTAGGTAGGCTTACTTTGCTCGCTACTGTACATAACGTGGTCCAATGATTCCCTTAATCAAATCCCAAACAAATGTAGTTTATATTCTACTACATATGTAATGTTTAAAGAACTTTGTGTAAGTTAGTTGTCTTTTATACACTTGCCATAAACTCTAAAACAGAGGCTATTAATTTGCATTTGAGACATATGTATTTTGCTTTTTTCCTATAAGGATAAAATCATGAAGCTAGCTAGAAAATGGTACTAAATTATCGAAAATACGAAGGATACCTTAATGAATAATATCTCATCTTTCAATTTGACCGAAACAGTAGAACGAACTTTTGTTTCAACCCAATAGTACCTGGATGTATGTACTCGCTCAGTTCTAATTATCTTCAGATAAACCACCTTCATTTCAAGTAGTTGAAATTTTTTCATTACAAGTACCTACATCCTCTTGTGATTCTTCATTAATACTAATTAAAGTATCAGTTTCATCATTTCGTGAAGTTTCATTATACCTTTCATTTGATGGAGCTTCGTTAGTTTATTGAAGTTTCATTTACGTTCACAAACTTCATTAAATCTGAGATGAAAACAATGAATTTTGCTTGAGAGGTGCAAATACTTTATCGAATTAACCACTGTTCCCGTTATAACAAAATATCAAAGCAACACTGCTCATGTTAGGTTACAGTAGTATAGCACTTTGTACTTCATTTACGTATGCAGTCTTAAGTTTTAATTAAAGTATGTGCTTGCTAATTTCTCGCCATATAATTTCCCGTTAGGAACACTTTGTGCTCACAGGCATTATTTACATACACGCGTGCAATTGATTTTTTTTACCTAAAGAATTGTGAAAAATCATGAAAAGTTCCATTTCATATTGGAATTGAATGTTTCTTATTGTTGCAAGGTTTCCAGTATTTCAAGGCTTGATAAATATGCAAGTAAATTGAAATAAGACGAAAATCACATACCCAGCAAAGGACATATTTTACGCACGATTGCAATATTTCTTCCGAAAAGAAGAAAAAGTTTCCAGCCAATATTTTCTAAACGAATATGTACGACTATTTTCTTGCTTCGCTGTTAGACCGTTTCCCTGAAAATACCGAATGATTTTCCTCTTTTATGACTTAATAATATGAAGCAACAGAAGGGGAGGCGAGATTAGAACACGCGAGATCAGATAAAAATTCTCAAGGAAGAAAATAAAATAAAATGAAGAAGTTAAACAGAGGAAGAAAGAAGGGTTAATTTAGCTGGTACAGGTTGCCTTAATTAAGTGAGATACATATGAATGTACTTTTATTAAGATAAAACAAGCAATTAACAGGGCATATAGATCCGATCCCTTCTTGTCCCTCGGTTTTCTACCTTCTTCCACTTCTCACAGCTTTGGGAATACTTTCGTCATGATTCACGAACAAAGGGCGAATCTTGTTTTCATTAGTAAAAGGAAATTGAAAACTTTTCTTTTTCCATCCAGAGAACATTGTCGCCATATTTTCAGGCAAGTGGAGGTAAAAGAGAATATTTTAAATGACCCGATATAAAAGTAATTTTTCTTACATGAAAATTGATAACTGAATATAAAAAGTTGGAAAATTGTTGAAAAAAGGATTTCAATACCAATTTTCCTAATTTTTTTTGTATGATTTTTTTTATGCTTACTCACGGAGGGTTAAGTACTTGGAATAACAGATGATAGAAATGGCGAAATATTATAAAAGTAATGCATAAGATTTGTTAAAAATAAAAATATTAAGTGAATTTTTTAATTGTTACAGCGTGGTACTTGAGATATTTATTTAGATAATTATTTACATACTTTCTTCTTTTTCAAATCAGTATCTTAAGAGGAATTTTGATAGAGACACCAACGAATACGTGGAAAATGTTAATGTACTAATTTCACAAATTGGGCCTTCATTCACTTGTCACGTAGGTTATTCATAATGAGAACCGGAAACGTGTAGGAGTCGGTTATCGTTAGAAACAACAAAGTCGTGTTTGTGGATATATCCGCATTAAAACGATCCGTTGACAAGTTTCCTGTGTTACTCATAAAACGCATTAAACATTACTTAATTATTTTAATCGGCAAAATTAGCTGTGTTCCGTTACAAGTGTAACTGATATTACTATGGAATTCGTTTATCATCATCACTTTGAGACTTGCAATTTTTTATAACAGTAATCAATTGATAATTACAAAATATGTTTGAATATATCTTGAAAATATCCTGAAAATATTATTTGTTGAACTTAATTTTATTACAAACGTTTACGATAATTATAATTCCCATCCATTGCAACAATGTGTCTTGAAAAGATAGAGGATACGGTTCAGAAAAAGATGTATGTAGGAACTGTCTAAGAATTCTTGTCATGTACTTAAGTGAGACATAAGAAGAATACTTTGGCTAAAAATAAATTTCCAAGAAAAGTTTCATTTAGTAAGAATTTGTTAAGCATTGGCGTAACTAGGTAGGGGCCAAGGTGGATTCCCCTCACCCCCTTCTAAAATATAGACTAGCCCCCGCATCTTTCTAAAATTTTAAGATTCTAAAATTCTAAAATTTTTAAATCCAAAAATCATGGATTTCAAGATTTTAAAGTTTCTAGGCTCCCTGCAAAAATCCATGTTACGCCAATGTTTCTGAGAATTCTTATAGTTATTTTATTTATTGTGTTTCAATAAAACGAACAATATTTCTTTTAAGATATTTTTTGTTACTATCGTATTTTTATAACGCCAGTACTTTATGCAATTAAGCATTGTAAATTTGTATACAAATTACTATGGTTCAATAAGTTTACCTTATTCGTTCACGTGTCTTATGAACATATTAATTAGGAAGTACTGATAGTAAATAAAAAATAATCATAGTAACATTAGGCATCAACAGGCATATATTGTGGTTTAAATTTTTCCTGAGAAATTAGTGACATGACGGGATCTCTTGTTGAATACGGGCTCTAATTTTAATTAATTAGGCTCCAAATCCTTATCGGCTCAACGAAAATTGGCCCGAACACCCCATAGCCAGTCCGCACTTGAGCATCGGTTAGTTGCATGCTTATCTAATTAATTTCTTTTTTTCGAAAATAAAGCTTTGTACAAGAAACAGTTATCCTATTATCTTACTTTATTTTGAATTAAAATTTCCATCATCCTACTTATACCACAATTTACAATTGGCGATGTATTTTAAAAAGCAATTAAACTTATAAAATATACCATTACCAGACTGCGAATCATATTTAGGAAAAATACTACCTCAATCCATACATTTCGTATATTTTACTGATTCTGAATAATTCATTTCGTTTCCTCATGTATATCATATAGTTAATATATTTTTTGTATATTCTAATATGTTATAAATACACAAGCCTTCACAGTTTAATTATAATTAACGTCCGAGGTAATACCATACTTCCATAAGTTGCATCTAAGTTTATTTTGAAAGAAATTCGTTTTTTAATTTTCGTTTTCTTTTATTAGGTTTTCTAAATAATTCTAAATAATTAAGTTTTCCTCTTCTTTTATTAATATAATATTTTTCAATTTCATAAAACAGAGAAAATAGGGGAAAATTTGAGAATTTTCCTTAATATTCTATAGGATAAATAAGAATAGAATATTGAATTAACATTTTCAGCATAATTCATGCTGGATTAAATCTACTAAAATATGGAACAAAAAGGCTTGAAGCTCCAAACGATTATAACTTTTAATGAGAATTACAATATTGAATGCAAAATATTTAAGCACTATTTCAGCTTTATTAATTGGTATATAGTTAAGAAAAGTTTCAAGCATTCAAATTCCATAAAGTACATTAAATAATATTGCAAATAAGTTGCAATAACTAAATTTCTTATCCTTTCAAAAGTCAACATATTTTTTTTAAAAAAGCACCTCAATAATTTCTGTAATATAATACAAAAAACCCGAAATCCGTTATTTTGACTGGTTTGTTTATTTTAGTCAAACATTCAATCTTCACTTGCATGTGTCTGAAAGCGAAGCCCTAGATTACAAAACGGCAAAGAACTTGTGATTTCTTTAGGCGTGAAACGTTTACAATTTTCACGATACACATTTCTTTTGATACGTCCTGTAGCATAAAGGCGGTGCAGCTTTTTCGCTTCATTCACAGAGCTCGACTTTAGATGCACAGATATAAACGCGTTGACGAGTCACACCGTGATGCTCATTCATGAGGCGAGCAAACCGGAAGGGGATACGTTCGTCTCGAAGCCGGTCAAAAATAGCGAGAAAGAACAAAGAGATGTCGTATTTCTACTCGCCTGCCTCTAACTATTCTGTCACTCGCTGCCAGCTACATCGCTTCTCTAAAATCACCTGCAATTTTTATGATCCACCTTCTCTTCTTTCTTATTCTTTCTTGCCCTTCTATTTAATGCATGCCGGTTGTTTTATAGCGCAGGTTACCGGGAAGTATAATAGTAAGTTTTGAAAAACTTTCAGATAATATTTTAAAAATTGACACTTCTGTTCATTTTTTATAGAGTCGAATCTAAAAATAGTTAGTTTATTATTGAGAAGTTTTGAGGGATTGAAATTTATTTTGCAATAAATGTCACCGATGTGTCGAAATTTTTTAATTTTTCTAGATTGGTATTTCCTTCAAGTATGAATAATGATCATAAACTATTTAAAAATTTATTATATTTATTACACTTTAGATAATCTCTTAAAATATCAATTTTTTGTTATAGAAATAATTATTGTAACTTTTTGTATTTAACAATAAGAAAATTTTATACACTGAGAATCATGAATGTTTGTCATATTTTTAATTTATGTAAAAAAATTATTAATGTTAGAGAAGTGACTTAAAATTTTTAAATTAATTAAAAAATAAGTTAAGTAATATAAAGTATAAATAAAAATATTTCAATGGGAATAATTACTAAAGTGATGCCTAACAATATTGATTACAATTTAAATAAGAATTCTCTAATTACACTTGTGCATATTATTATAATTACAAACTAATTATGTGTTAATAACCTTAAATTAAATTAATTTGGGAAATTTAGCATTCCCAAATATTTTTATAACGTGTCTGAAAATATTTTAAAAGTGATAATTTAATTTAACATTTTTTAAGAAATAAATCTTTTTAAATCATTTTTCGCGAAAGAAGGAACGTTGATATGAAAATTTACAAAGAAAAGAGAAGACGATATTACACGATGGAACTGAAACTCTGCCATAAAAATGATAACCTGCATCGTTTCCCGATGCAGAAAGAAACGTGAATAGAAGGTGAGAGGGAGAATTCGATGCACAACCTCGGATAAAGGCCTATTGGCTTGTATTCTGTGGCGATCCTAAAACGTTCCTCGATTTTCGGTCGGATACCGCACAGCCCGAGGCGATGCGCAACATAAACGAGCTACGGTAGCTACCGCGATGGGTTCTGCAAAGTGATCTAAAGCAGCAGGGGAGATTATTTCGGGGCATTACCGTGAAACACTAGCTACGACTATTAAATGCGATGCAATCACACCGTTCTCCACCTGAAATTAAATTTTTTACCTTTATTTAAATCTCGATTCGTATTCTCTTCGAATCGTATAGAATCCGTACGAGTAACGGAATAGATTAAAACGCGATGGTCAATATTTGTCCGGAGATAGTTTTTATATAAAGATCAAAGTTCTATTGCAGTGAAATATACGTGTAGCTTCGAGATTGGATCAAATAAATTCCTTTTTTATCGTAGGTGCTAGAAATGTTCTGTTTAATTGCAAAATTAAATAGTATTTTGCAAATATACCTCTACATTTTTTTGTTAGGGAGGGTATTTAGAATATTTACTGATTTATATTTTTTCGCGTTGATGAGGTATCCTTGTAATTTTATTTTTAAAGTTTAGAGATTAAAATGTTTAAATACACAGATATCAATTCTAGTAAAGGTTAATAAAATTTAAGAAATTTTCTTTATAAAGGAACCTCAAGATCAGATGTATGTATTTTTAGCAGTATTTAAGTATTAAGTATTAAGTATTATTAAGATTTTCTTATAATTTTTAAAGGGATTGTCTCAAATCCTCTTTTGACCCTTTTTCTTTATTCCTGCCCCCCTCCCCTAATTTATAGTATTCCACTAAAAATTTAAAATTTTTGCAAAAAATTGCTATAAATATTGAACAGATTGTATGGAAAATAATAGATAAAAAAAGAGTACTTTCCCTTGAAATAATATAAATACATAATCATACTGTTGATAATGAACTAATGGTACAATTTGTCCTAAATACTGAATGAAAATTTTTATGCACCTTAATGTTTAATATTAAAGAAATTATTCATTCTTAAAATTTTTTTATAAGACACCTCACTTTTGATTTTTTAAATGCTAATATTAACTGCTGATTTATTTTATATTGTATCTTAACACTGTTTGACAGAGAGTATTTCAAAGAATTAACCTGAAAACAAAATAATATGTAGCTCTATTAAAAACAACAAGAACTATTTCAATTTTTTATATGCATCATGTAAATTACAAAAAATTGAATAGCTCTATTCTTAGTTATCTCTAATTGTTTTAACCCTTGAACAGCGGGGTCTCGGTGAATCGTGACCCAAACTTACAAAACATACATAAGGATATTAATCTAAAAGCAAATATATAATTTTCAAACGAAAGTGTTTAAAAATGTAGAGAATGAAAATTATATGAAACACAAGATTAAATTAAAATTGGGGCTCTCCCCAGGGTTCAACATCCAAGGGTTAAAAACATAGCCTGCTCCTTCATTAGAAACACCCTAAATATTTAATTCTGTAAATACAAAACGTATTTTTTGATATTTAAATAATATATGTTTCTTGTTAATGGTAATTTTTTGTTATCGTCCTGGAAAATTAAAAAAATTTTTAATTGATATTGTATTAAAAATGGCACAGATTGTTACGATCGTCTTGGAAGAGATGCAAAATACAATGATAAATAAGAAAGAAATTCATTGGATGCACTCTGCCGACAGTTTCATAGGATACTACTTATCGATCCAATTGTCTGCAGTCTGGAAACACGTTTCGCTCCCTGGGGTGCTTTCGTCTGCATATCCTAAACTTCATGCGACAAGGGTTATAAATAAATATCGTACGTCCGTGGCACGCGTGTTTGTCACTCTTCAAATGTTTCTCTACAAAAATACACCTTCCATAGGGAATACGTTCCCCTTGACCCCTTATTTGCCCAAACGTTTATTATTCAGTAGCGGCGAACAGATCGACTACTAGACTAAACCTCTTTGAATTCTAAACTAATTTTGTGTCACTGAAGTTTAATTTAACGTGTTATAAATATTTCTTATTAAGCTCTATCATGTTTGCACAAATTTTATGTACCGGGTGAGTCACCTAATACAAGCCACCTAAATAAATTCTATTTATACAGTTGGCCATTTTTAAGTTGACCATCGAATCTCCTAAGCATTTACACATGCGAAACAGTTCAAACATTTCTTCCTATTTTAAAAAATATAAAATTTATTCAGTTATATAGCTTGTCTTAGAATCTAAGACTTATGACTCACCCTGTATATGTATAGAAACGATATTGTAAGTTTGCAAAGAGAAGTTCAATTTTTCAAAAATAAAATCACTGATTATCTTTTTACTGCAAAAATTATAAAAACATTAATTATTAACACGTTGAATGCCATGGGGTTTACCAGAGACCGGCTCCGCAAATTACACATGTCTGAATAATTGAAAGAAAACAATAGAAAAACATTATTTTAAATATTATTTTAAACATAGAATGTATGAAATTTGAAATTTGAAAATTAACTGTTCCTATTTTTAATAATTAGAGCTTCAATACGTCCCACAGCACATGCCCACTTTCACTGTGGCAGTCAACGTGTTAAAATGTCATAATTAGTAGAAATGATACTTAGGATATACTAACGATATGAAGATAGAAGGAAGCTTAAATTATTAGGTGATAATAATTTTGATGAGGTTTTCAAATAAATTATTGCACATATTTGTTATCTTAAGTCCATAGCAAAACAAATGTACTATTAAAACATGAAAGGGAGAACAATTTGGTATACGGTGTAATTGTTAAATATCTCGTCTATATTTAATCATTTATAATATTTATAAGCTCAATAGTATAGTTAGGGGGGTTCAGCTAGAAGGGTCAATTGATTTCCCTATTAAGAAAATTAATAACCCTTTTTTTTAAATAAATGCTGGAATATTTTTGAAAATTTCTAAAAACGTTATTGAGAATAAACAGACTCAATATTTTCACAATACTAACAAGGTAGAACAAACATTGTTTAACCTTCCTATTGGACAATTATGGCTGTGCCACTCTGTGGACTTATGGATTATGTATATCAAAGAATACGAAAAAGTATTCAGTGTTTGACAAACGAGAATGAATTTCCCTTCTGGTCTGTCCCGGATTAATCTAGAGATAGACTCGTTTAATTTCAAAATCCAAAGTTTTAATTACTTCTCCATATACCAGCTAGAAGCATGGACTACTATATTCAAAATTACATTTTATAAGTCACAAAAAAATTTAAATGAATACAATTGTTTAGGTATAATTTGAAGCATACATGTTATATAATAACTTTTTAATGATAGCACTATTAAGTTTTTGTTTTCACTAATTTATATAACAAAATATAAACAATTTTAATTTTTCTAATTTGTCTATAACAAAAACCTAAAACGTTGACGTTCAAAGTAGAACAAAATCATTCTTATATGTTTATTACTGTAAAATTAACATTGAAGTTAAGGGACGTCGTGTTATATTTTTTCCTAGGGTGGAGTTTTGTAGCCATCTTTTTTTTTATTAAATGAAAAATTTACTTTATATCTATATACATCATAGTAATAAAAAAAACAAGGGTAAAAATGTGCACTTTTCGAAAATCTAAAAATCAACATTTCAGATTTGCCTGCATAGATGCCCAATATACGTTTGTTATATTGCCGCATAGTCGACTTCTTTTACTCCTGAGTGATTTTTCAACCTCTTTGGATTTTTCGCCTTGGGATAGATAGATCTACTCAAGCGGACCTGAACGTGTTAAGTGCAGCATAGAACGAGCTTTTGCTCTATTATTATTTCCAAGAATGTTCCATTCCTACAGCTCCGCCTGCGGCAATATAACGAGAGTTTACTGCATTCCCTCGAGCACTATCAATGAATTTTTTTCGAAGATGCACAAATACACTTCTAACATCATTTTTTGAATGATGAATTGGGGGAGGGGGGCAGAAATAAAGACAAAGGGTGAAAAGAAAATTTGAGAGAATCCTTTTAAAAATTATAAGAAAATCTTAATAATACTTTATGATAAATGTTAGAATGTATTTATTGTATTTACATATTTGCTTTCCCTTTGTTGCATACAATTCAGTATTTCAGTTTATCTCTGCACTTAAAATATTACTTGGTGTAGAATTTTATAAAAAAATGGTTCTGCGTTCATCGAGAATATGCAAAAACAATGCCTATTATAAAAAGGTTAAAAGGTTTCAGAAAGAGTGGAGAATCGATTTACATGAAAATCTGGTTTTTTATTTGACGATAGTTATCAAAAGGGCGGGGAAGAGTAACAAGTAAAAAAGGAAAGTAACGAGGGCAGGTTTGGCCAAGAAGTAAATAGCAGGGAACAAAAACTGATGGGTTTTGTTGCTGGTAGCAGAAAAGATTCCTTTGATTTAATCGACTAACCGGAGAAACTTTTCTGCTAACGATAGGAAGAGCATAACGAAAAAAAAAAAAAAAAAAATTGGAAGCGCAGTGTCTTCTTTAAGACATGGCAGAACGATTTACCCACGTGGGCAATATGCCGACGCCTGGGGTCGTTTACGCAGTACTTTGTTTTACGATCTCTGACGACTGTTATTGCCCGTTTCACTATATTATCGTGATATCGTGAAGTTCCTTTCCCGTCGCTGTACCATTAAAAAATATTATTAAGCATCGATCAATAGTACACTCCTGAGAAATGTTCGCCTCCTTCGATTATGGCGAAGTATAAGAAAAGCAAATCTCCGTGGTTCCACTGGCTTAGTATTCTTCCTAAAAGAACCAGGGATTCTGTCCCCTTAAAAGGACCGCCTTGGTCATTCTGACCCAAAGTATGATTTTCATATTTACTGCTGCACATAGTTAAAATTGCAGCTGTTTATATTTTTAAAAAAAGGACAGAATCAATTTATGGAGTAATTTTTCTATTAAAAATAGTTTTTACAGTTCCAATAGGATGTATCTGCTTAAGTATGTACATTACCGAGCATGGTAGGCTTCCCCAAGGAAAATGATGGTGTCTCAGGCTCACGGTTTCCCCCTCCACGAAACCGCCCCCCACCCCCCATATGTGGCCTCCCACTACTTGCATATAAACATTTACGCGGCAGAATTTGAATTGCCATTTATCTTGTTATTCGTATTTCACTAATAATTCAAAATTGTATTATTTTATTTCGAAATCCTTTTTAACATAAATATTTTAAAAATTCACTATTTTCCCTAGGAAAGCCTACTTTCCTTATTATATTATCAGTTGTTACCAAACACAATCGAATAATAGAAATTAATAGAAATTAATAGAAATGCATTTATTTGCAGAGGCAATGTTTTGTTATTATAAAAATGAGAAATAAATATATTTCATATTTATTGAGTTGAATCAGTAAAGGTTTACTTATTGTGTTTATTAAAGTTTAATAAAAACAAAATAATAATAAAAGATTACTTTGTAACAATTATTCTATTGCGATTTTTTATATCACTTCGTATTTATAATTTCTAAAAGCCAGTTAAATATATTCATAATTAATTATTTCAGAGTAGTATGGGTTATTGCACTTCATTTTGTTTTAAAGATTTCTGTAAACTTCAATTTATATAGATATGTATTTCTCATTTTTGATGATTTAGTGATGAATTAAGGATCTGAGATGACCAAGAAAGTAAAGTTACCTATATTATTTGATTTTTAAAAAGTCTTTTTTGCAACTCTCTAGGTATGCTTTGGATCGTTGGTTTGCTGAAAGACAAACGACCCATTTCTCTTAAATTTGAAATCTGAGCATACCAGGGAACAGATTCCCTTGTAACAATTCAACATATTTCATGGCTGTTAGTTTCCCTTCAAGAATTTCTAAATTGCCAACATGATCGTTATTAAAGCCAACCTCGTATCATAATGGAGCAACCTGCATGTTTTACTGGTTGGGGTAACTAAACTTGGTTTGAAAGCATCTCTAACCTTCCCCCATACATAACGTCTTCCTTCTTCTTTCTTTTCGGGATTTTTGTAATATTCTCAAGCGAACTATTCAAACGATTAGACGAAATCAATTTTGAAATACATGGTCCTTTTTGAGACACATGGCTTTTATATGTACGAAATTTTATTTGCGCAATTTCGATTAATAAATAAATTAATAAATATTTTTGGAAAAAAATATCTATTTGTTTTAACTTCTTTAATTAGTTGTCGGTCTTGACAAATTCTGGAATTTCAGATCTTAAAAATTTCAAAAATGTAAAATTTTTAAATATCAGAATTCCAAAATTTCAAAATTACAGATCTTATAAATTTTTTCATTTCTAAGGATGCTGGTTCACCCCCAAAAAGGCCCAAGTTACTCCAATGGAAATAAATCTAAAAAAAGTCATATATCTGCATCATACTTTTATTATAAATTTTTTTATTCAAAAAATGGTAGTAATGCCTATTCTACATTGTGTACAAATATTTTAACTTTAGCCGTATACAGTAATGTAATTTCACCCCATGTATTTTCAGTATAAAATGTAAAGAAGAAAACTCTGCCTGTATAAATATTTGCAAAATTTTATTGATTTTTAAGAAGAAGGGTGTAAAAAATTTTTATTAACTTAAAGTGTGTTTGCACCCCTGTACGCAAAGAGAAGATTAAAAAACATGTATTTCATTTTTGAAAAAAGAAAGCATCCATTGCACATAAACATTTCCAGACTTACACTTTTCCGTGGTTGGGTCCAAAAAGAAAGAAAAAAAGGAATCCGCTTTGATGAAAAATGGTAGGTCATTCGATCGACGCAATATGAATATCCTTTTAAATGAATCAAGGAGGGTATCCGGCCAGTTTTTCACGGGCCACCCACGGATTATTAGGTGAACGAAAAATGCCTGTGCCATTGCTTGAAAAACGAGCTATCGGACAGTGTCCCGTATTGATCGTTACAAATAGCACCAGCCGGAGAAGAGCCACGTGGATTATCCCTTTTATATCGAGCTATTAATATTACTTTCTGCAGATCTTCTTCAACCCTCTGGCAACCTCCCATTGTTCGATTAGGGGGTAATATGTAGTAACACCTAATAAGGTTCCAAGATTTCCGGCCTGATCACCTTTAAGTAATATATATACGCCACTGGTTTTGACTTTTATTACAGATGTATTACTTACAAGGGAAGTTTGACAACTCAAAAATCCAATAAATTTTGAATATTTGTAGAAAAATATTAGGTATAGTTCAGGTGACCCTAATAATGAAATTAAAAATTAATATGGTTTTTGATGTCTCATATTGGAGTAGTAAAAAATATGGAAAATTCAAATTCCATATTGAAGTTACACTTCAAATTTTAAACTTTAATCACTGTTAAGTTAAAAGATGATAGTGCTTATCTATTTTATTCATAGGCGATATTCATTAACATTACATAACCCTTTTCCTGAAAAAATATCATAACGTCTACCCAAGAATTGAAAGGGTAGAAATCCTTATACGATTCACTGTATATTGCAAGTTCATAAATTAGAATCGAAGAACAAAAGGGTATGGATAAGGTGTATTTCTATGTCCGGCTTTATCTCGATACTTTTGGCTGGATTTCATTCTATTAGAGTATAGGAAGGGTGCATGAGGACGTAAACCGTAACTTTCGAGGTCATGCCTCTCCCTTCGGAGACAGTGTTTCCCGTACGAAAGGCCGCGAAACAGAAAGTTGCCGAGAGTGACGAGTCCCCTGGGAAATTTCCAAGTTTCCTTTTAATGGAATTATAAAGAGGAGCGAGCGTGACCATGTGACAGCCGGCGAACTGGCGAAAATCCCTCACCGGAGACACATAATCCTTCCAAACGTATATCCCTCACCCGAATTTTTCACCGTAATTAGGTTCCTCTAGGCTTTCGCTCATATCCAATCGGTCGAATCGAATTACGATCGAATGGAAACAGTCAGTTATATCCAGCTAAAAATGATAACGATGAAAGTAGAAAATGATCAATTTTGAAATTGGAAAAAAGAGGTTCTCACACTATAATATTCTCTATATTATGATGAATCTGATCTTAATAATAGCAGATTTTAAAAATGATGAAAAAATCACAAAAATCTTTCAGATATGTAGGCAAAGAAGGTCTGCCAGTTCAAAAATTTTAATTTTAATGAAACCATGACACTGACGGATCCAGGGGCGGGGGGGGGGGGGTGAAGGTAATCCCCCTACAGAGTAATAAGATAAAAGAAAAACTTTTTAGACATGTACCTAAAAAGGTATAAAAATATAAATTACAGGTGAAAAAAGAGGTGTACTTTTACATATCCCCCCTCCCCGATTTCTGGATCCGTCACTGAATTTTGAGGGATTTTGGAGGGCATTGAGTTATGCAAGGAACGATTTTCCTAAGACTCTTTATAAAATCATACTTGTGTAATTAATTATTGTACTTAAAAATCTTTGAAACAAATTAACAGTGGCTTCGATGCATTGCACTTTGTCCATAAAATTAATCAGCAAGATTTAACGTTCAAATTATAACGCACAAGCTTTGGAAGTCATTTGAGAGTGTTTCAGAAGGGTAATTACAGATTGGGATCGCGCGTGCCAAGAGAAAAACGTATAAAACATAAAGTGGATTTAACGCCCGAACAACTTTGCACTATAAATGCTAATGGCTCTGGCTCGTAGTTAGTTAACCACCTGGCCCCGTAGTTCCACGCGTCTTTACTCAAAGTAAAATCAAGGGGGGGTGAGTCTTGTTTCCGGTTCCGTCTGAGTAAACTTGGAATTTCAACTGTCTGGTTGAAAGAATGAGTTCAGGGCAGAGATCAAATTTACACGAGCTCAATATCTACTTGCATTTATCAATTTTGTGACCGCACGTGACTTATCTATGAATGAATATACTTCTGTACGTTTTAGGAAGACAAACTAGATAATTCTTCCCATTTTTATAGAGAAGTCGATAAAATTCATATTTTTTGTAGTTTTTGTATTCAATTGTATTACAATCAGTGTGTCTATTGAATGACGTCTCATATCTTCTCTATATCTTTTCATACATAATAAACTGATTTTATTATAATTAAACTTGTGAAAATTTATGTAATTACAAAAACTAGGTGAATTAAAATAATACTTTCTGAAGAGTGAAAATAATTTATAAAAATTGTATATTTACTTAAACATCTGCAGTCTAATTATATAAGTCTAATAAATATTTGTATCCATTTTGTATTTAAAACTTCTGTTTGTTTCGACCTTTGCAGAATACGCAAAAAAAATAAACAAATTCTGGAAAAATAGAATTGTGCAACTACTCAACAAATAATAAGAGATCATAAATCACAGAAAGGTTTCCCATATTTAAAAACAAATTATTACTCAAGATACATATGTTCAAAGCAAACAATGTTCATTATCCCCAATGGAAGAATAAAAAACATTAGTTTTAAAAAAATTAAAAAATGGTTAGAATTCTAATTAAACGTTCCCGAGGCAAAATGGCAAGAAAGCGACCCATCGTATTCCCCGAGATAGAAAGTATGATATCGTCTCAGGAATTAAGCTGATCAAAGAAAGAAAGTAAGCCATTTGAGATACGGAAGAAAAATACCGTGGATTTCGCGCGACGATATCCTTTTGGCTGGATTAGAAGAACTGCTTCCTGGGAAGCAATTTTCGGTCGATGCAAACGGACCAGAAATGAAACGTTAGATCATCCAGGATCGTGGCGGCGTGTAATGACATTATGTGGGCGCGTCTACCGCGAAAGAATCGCGTGCCTGTCCCTAACTATACGACCCCGAACCCCGAAGAAGATTGTCTCGAGGATAAGTCGGGGCCATTAAGGAGAGAAGCTTCTGTGCTCTTTCATTAAGGTGCCCTTCTGACAGGTAGCCACGAAAGCCTTCTCCTTAACCTGCGACGACGCTCGACTTTATCCCGACCGCAATGCGGAAATGTAGAACTTCGCTGGAGTAGCTGGACGTCCCAGAGAAAAGCACACTGAAGAGGAAACAGCTGATCGATAACAGAAACGAACATACTTTGGGAAATGGAATTAATTGCAAATACAATTAACCCAACTTTAGCCCAACTAATAGGGAGACATACATTAACGTTCATTAATATTTATTAGGGCATACGGGTACCCGAAAATTCTGGTCGGGTCCGGTCGGGTCGGGTAATGATCAAGTCGGATTACATACGTTCAAAGTGATTTGATGAAAAAGTAATTTTAAATGATTATTGCTCACCAATAGATAATACATAAATAATATAGATTATACCGATAGATAATATAAAGACTCTGCGAAAATATAACAGGGAAAAGATCTCAAGAATTGATGAGGATGACTCTGCGAAAATATAGTAGGCAAAAACTGCAGCAATCCGGCGAGCACTATTGTGCTACCCTGTAGCAGTGATTTATAACACTGTAACTTATCTTTAGATTTAACGTTCAGTGTTTCCAATGATATAGTATGTACAGCATCGAGCATGGTAGGCTTCCCCAATGAAAATGACCATGTTCCGGACTCCCCTTTCCATATACATAGACTTTTTATAGGGTCCTCGCTTTCCAGGATTCCTGGTCCTAGACTTCCCGGATTCTGGGTTCCTGGCTTTCGTTTTTCCGAGTTCCGGGGTTCCTGGCCCTCGCCTTCTCGAGTTCCGAAGTTCCTTACCCTCGCTTTTCCGAGTTTCAGGGTTCGTGGCCCTAGCTTTCCCGAGTTCTGGAGTTCCTAGCCCTCGCCTTTCCGAGTTCCGGAGTTCCTGACCTTCGCCTTTCCGAGTTTCGGGGTTCCTGGCCCTCGAGTTCTGGAGTTCCTGTCCCTTGACTTCCCGAGTTCCGGAGTTCCTGACCTTCGCCTTTCCGAGTTTCGGGGTTCCTGGCCCTCGAGTTCTGGAGTTCCTGTCCCTTGACTTCCCGAGTTCCGGAGTTCCTGGCTTTCGTTTTTCCGAATTCTGAAGTTCCTGTCTTTTGTTTTTTTCGAGTTCTGGGGTTCCTAGCCCTCGCCTTTCCGAGTTTCGGGGTTCCTAGCCCTCGCCTTCCCGAGTTCCGGGGTTCCTGGCCCTCGCCTTCCCGAATTCCGGAGTTCCTGGCCCTCGCTTTTCCGAGTTTCGGAATTCCTAGCCCTCGCCTTCCCGAGTTCCGGGGTTTCTGGCCCTCGCCTTCCCGAATTCCAGAGTTCCTGGCCCTCGCTTTTCCGAGTTCCAGAGTTCCCGGCCCTCGCCTTCCCGAGTTCTGGAGTTCCTGGCCCTCGCTTTTCCGAGTTCTGGAGTTCCTGGCTTCTGTTTTTTCGAGTTCTGGGGTTCCTAGCCCTCGCCTTTCCGAATTCCGGAGTTCCTGGCCCTCGCCTTCCCAAGTTCCGGGGTTCCTGGCCCTCGCTTTCCCGAATTCCGGATTTCCTGGCCCTCGCTTTTCCGAGTTCCGGGGTTCCTGGCCCTCGCCCTCCCAAGTTCTGGAGTTCCTGGCCCTCGCCTTTCCGAGTTCCGGAGTTCCTGCCCCTCGCTTTTCCGAATTTCGGGGTTCCTGGCCCTTGCCCTTCCGAGTTCCGAATTTCTGGCCCACTCCTCAGATTCCGGGGTACCTAGCTTTTGTTTTTCCGAGTTCCGAAGTTCCTGGCTCTCGCTTTCCCAGGTTCCTAGGTTCCAGATCCTTCCCGGAGGCTTCCCATCCCCTAACCCCAACCTTCCGTCTGTCTGCCGAGGTGGTCCTGAGGAAAATGACAGTGTATAGAAAGAGGCCCCATATATCCTCGTAAGTTATCTTCTAAATTCATTAGGAGAACTCTATTTCTGGTGGATAATCTTAATTAGTCGACGTATGCATCATGTGATATTCTATCTGACAATTTTCCCTAATAAATTGTTTTTCTATTTTATACCATTTTAAACTTATACTTTGGTCAGGTTACAAGGAATACCCTGTATATCTGTTTCTACTGGAAGATAATTGAAAGAAGATTAAATTTAAAAAGAAATGTATTAAGTTTAAGTGGAAACAGATAATAATAACAAGAAGATGAGCTGTATTGATGATTTTATTGCAACCGGCTGCACGTTATTTCGACAATCAAATGTAATCAGAACTCGACGACCTCTTGAACGGGAAACTTCGGACGAAGTTATAATCGAAGTCACCTTAATAGACCTGTGGATGGAAACTGATAATTAGGACATCGGCTCTCGATACTCTAGCACCTCTAATCGAATGCCACTCAATTGAGTAAATATTCTGACGCAGACTAAATAATTTATAGGAGATTGTTTTCCTTCGACAATCTCTCGACTCTCTTTTATTTTATTAATCCAAATTTAATAAACGTACCTAACTTTTAGTAATTAAATATAATAGATTCCAATATAATGGTTCTTGACAAGTTTTATTTCATACGACGTTTTTTATAATATATTTATGTTTGAAAAACCTCTATTCTAATTATATATTACCAATATTACTATGTTATTATAAAAATATTAATACAATTTTACTAGCAGTTATTCAAAAATTATTTAAATGATGTGAAAAATCAAAACCGAAAAAAGGAGATTTCAGGTAGAAGTTTCCTATGCACTAGATTTTTACTTCTATATTATTTAGTTATTAGCATGACTATTATCTTCAATCTTTTTCAGATTTTTTAATAAGGTTAATCGTATTTTTTTAAAAATCAAAAACCTATATTTTCGACATATTTCATAGGTTATGTAGCGAGTGCGACGCGACATCATGCGGGAAGGAATCAAAGCTGCGTTAGTTAAGGTTAGGTTAATAATACACGTAGCTGTTGCTGTTTCTCTAAAGCCACAACACGTTGTTGTCGTTTTTTCAACCGCTTGAACTTTGGGCAAACGTATCAGCATTTATAATTCAGCAATGTACACTTAACGCCAACAGAGTTGTTTGCTAGTAACGTAGTTAACATAACATATAGAGGATAGGTAAGATCGATAGTCATTGGGGGCCAGGGTCACGTGTCGGATGAAAGGGTAGAGCAGGATCCGGTGGGACGCAGGTATCCGCGTGTGTATACATTATGTAAGCACCTTACAGAAGTGGTAAGACGAGCGAGCGCGTGTAATCCTCGCCAGGTACGCACGGAGGACAATGGTGCATTAACCCAATGCTCATAGTGTCGGTGGTGTGTAATACGTCAAGATGGTCCAATGGGAAAGCACATCTCTGCTCGTGCTCATTGTCAGTCGAGTGCCGTTGCCATTGTGCCCGTTTCTGACGCATACTCATGCTCCGCCGCGTTTCACGTGCCCACCCCCGCACTCTATTCTGCCCTCTGTTCTACATACCCTGTCACGTGACAATTTCAATATACTCCTGAATATACATATATCCCAGCTATGATACAACCTCTGTATCGCTTACCATTAACACCTTCCCGCGTCTCCGTCGCTGCTGGCTTCTTCGGTAAATTAGCAACGCCAGCTATTTTAACACCGTTCTTCAACATTCTCCGGAGAATTAACCCCTTCGCTGCTACTAGCCGCATAATGCCGACCCTAAATGCGCGATCACGCGGTATCGTGCGTTACATTGTCTATGCTTAACCTTTCGGTGTCATTTGTGGAAGTGGAATTTATAAAACAATTCAGTTCAGTTTTTTTTCTTTTAATTTATTTTTTAGTGTTCCAATTATTTTTCTTTCCTCTTCCTTCCTCTTCTTACCGATCCGTTTCATCTTATTTTCTCCTCTTTCCTCAGCAACGAGACTTCACCTTTTTTTTCGTCGACATTTTACCTCGCTGTTTTTCTTCATTCCCCAATTTTATTTCATTTGATGATCCCTTTATCGTCCTCGTATTCATTCTTCTTTGTTGTTTGTTCCGCTTTTGTTTCACGAAAATTTCTTTCTCGAGCTTCCACCCCCTTGCTTTTCCCCTATTCATTATTCACTGAATAATTTTTCTTCATCTTTCATCGTTCAGTTTGAAGAAAACTTTCGTAAGCTGCGACGAAGATGACTATGAATCAGTATAAAGTTTTAGTACCTCTGAAGATTGAAAGTTCTGTGTTGTTTAATATTTTACAAAGGTAATATCCATCTTGAACAAATAAAAGTAAAATTTTTTTTTTTAATAATGCTAAAAATATTTTGATTAAAATAGATATTGCTATCTCGTTTTTTCTTCGGTTCTTTCAAAATTAAAATTTTTTAATATTCAGAACCATATGATAGCAGAATAACGGTGTAAAAAGTCCACAGATGGATGAAGTAAAGCAGTGGATAAGCTCCCTTTATTTAATTCCACCTCGGGAATATCCTGGTGCCGTATTTGTTCTGGAGGTGAGCAACGGTGGGGCTGCACACGATGCGAGAAACAGAGTAAATCTCGTTAATGAAGGAGATAATAGATAGTAATGTTGATGAGTTTTAACACTTTGCCGGGTATTGTTGTTCATTTCATGCTGTTTCCTACGCGTCCGCCCCGAGAATGATTGATGAAAATTTCATTTAAAGAATATTCTGTTTCGGGGAAGTGTAACGCGAGATTAACGCGAGATGAATAAAATTTTGATTCAGTTTTTAATCTTAGTTTATACTAGAAATTACATTTATATTAGAATACTAATTTAATGGTGCTATTTCTGCATTAACGAACAGAAAATATAATGGAACTAACTCAATGTATAGTTATTATCATATATAATTTTTTGTAATTTTTGTTATCAAAAAATTGTTAATCGTGATTCTTAATTTTTGCAAAGATTGGGACGTTTAAATGACCTTATTAATAAGTTATTATTCTTAGTAGGTACAAAAATTAATTTATTTAAAAAGTAGATATATACTCACAGGTAACAAATTTTAGATCCTAAATTGATTATTTAAAATTGAAATGTAAATAATTATAATGAGTACAATAACTTGATATACAACAATTTGAAAATTGACTGTGTATTTGATGCAAAAAAAATGAATATGGAAAACACTGAATAAAGGGGTAACAAAAGCCTGGGCATTTTATGTATAAATAAGGAAACAGTCTGATTTAACTACACTTGTGTTTATTTGTTTAGAAAGAAAAATTTGCTTGATTTTATGCTTTTTATGTAAACAAAACAAATAATGCTTTCCATTTCTTTTTTCTTCATGCTCATACTCAAGATTCATTTCGGTAATTAAACTAACAATACAAAAACAAATTAAACTTTTTTTAGTTAATTCTAATGTGGATCATCAAATTAATCCACAGGTTTCTCGAAAAAATATACAGTAAACTTTCGTTATATTGCCATGTAAGCGATTTAACCTTTGCACAGATTTTCAAGTATACTAGTACCTCTCTTCCACCATCATGATTTATGAAAATGATACATTTTTATTTCCCTTCTCTCCAACTGAAAGTTTCGCGGCAATATAAGGAGAGTCTACTATAACTGTTACATTTCATAATTTTAATACTTTGCATTTTTGTCAAATTGTCTGTAAGTTATTTCTAAAGATATCACCGCACATTTCTCTACCTTTTTTCTGAAGAATATCGGTTTATATGTAGGCACGTAAAAGTCAGAGGAGTTAATATTTTAGCCCTTTTACTTCTGTGTAAAATAAACTGAATAAATTATACAAGTTTCATTGAATGCCGGAACGGAAAACGCGAATTTACATGCGATCGCGAGTCTAGAAGAAATCAACATTGAAAATGTAGGAGGTCGCGTGAGTATTCTGCTTTGTTTTGCGTGCCCACTTCGATATACGTATTCGGTGGCGACAATTTGACGCTAAAGGGGGGTGCACGAAGTCCAGGATAATTTATAAAATGCTGTCACGCATATTGATCAAGCATACCACCTTTTACAATAATCACCATGTGATGTGTTGGCAGTTTTTAACAGTTTCGTGATATTCATTCCACAGTAATTACTGCGACGTTGATGAGAATTAATTGTCGCACCAAATCAAAAAATTTGAAAATAACATCATCAATAATATATGCTTATACAAAAAATTTGAATCCAGATCCGCGTCTTCTTCAATACAAAAATCGTCATTTTTTAGCATTTTTTGCAGCTTGGATTTTCAATTAAAAAATCTGTAAAAATTCTATAATATATTGCCTACTAAATTAATATGTCTCTGATTTTCTCAAAATTTTTCTAAGATGCACTAAGATGAAAAAAATTGAGTAAAAACGTGATTTTTTCTACAACCCCCCTCTTCTATCGAGATACAAAGCTGAAACTTGGCACAAAGTATTTTTTTCATAACACATTCGCATCGGGCTATTTTTCACAAACTTTTCATATAAATAAGGGTAAAAAACGAGAATTCTTGTTTTGTGATGCAAATGTGTTAATAAACTCTCAGATAGCCTATTGTAAGTCGATTTTGGTTCAGGTGCACTTTTGACCTCCTTATCCAGGTATACCCTTTCATCCCTTTCAATTAATGTGAATCAGCTAAAATCCAAGTTTCTCCAATTAAATTTCTATTACCTATTCAAGTGACAACGTAAAAAGGAGAGAATGACAGACAGAACTGCTAGGAAGGTAGACACCTTCATGTATACTTTGCACACGACCTTGAGGGTCTTCACCCACAATGGATTATGCAACCGTCGTCTGTCTGTCGTTCTAATTGATTTATAACCCTTTGTTACATTTACTCCCTTCGACACCGACACCTTACTGCAAAGAATGTACGTACTATTCCTTCATCTAAAAAATATCAATTGAATCATAAGATTTTTGGAATACTCAAAATGCTTATTATTGCTTTATTTTTATATTTATTTACGTTGAAAATGCAAATAACTATATTGCCTGAGATAGTGACTTTAATAGAAGAATATAAATAAATAAGATCGTTTGCGCAATGTAAGTTAATCTTCATTTTGCGAAATAATTTGACAAAAGAACAAATTAAAATTATAAATATTAAATGGTTAATATGAAATTGTAACTGTAAATTGAAAAATTAAATTAACAATGTTCAATACTTTAATGTCTGAATAGAATCGTGTTAATGATATTTCAAATAATTAATGTGAATTTTATTCTTTCAATTATCAAAAATACCATTATTTATTACTGAAAATTAAATAACGTAAATAGTTTAGAAAAAGTCATTTGAACGTCAATATTTCCAATATACAACTTTATTAAATAAAATTGTAAGCAAATGGCTATCAAAGTGTTAATAATAATCCTTATTGTATATTTCTCATCCTAATTTCTCTGCGGTCCCGAAAAATTGCAAGTTTTCAAAATTTCTCTACAGATCATGTAGTAAATTAATTCATAATAATTAATTAATAACACATCCCCTGTAACGCCATTTTCCCAACGAAAGCCTACTTGCTCGATACTGTACACTTGGCCATCATATCCTTCATACATAAACAAAAATAAGATAATATGAAATGAAAACTAAAAATATGTTATTCTTTTTTTCAATTTATTTTTTCATACAAATTCATATCGTTTCAGTTTGTACCACCTGATCGGTGACACTCTGTATATTTGTATACTTTTGTCAGTCACCGTATGTCGACGGTGTTATCTGCTTTAACCGGTTGGCGGACGCTTTTACATTGTTAAATACGATACAAGTTTTACCCTGATAAAAGTACATCGTGGTCGGTGCCTTTTTATAGTCGTGTATCACGGTCGCTCGACACAGGACGTGCATCTTTTATTAACCACGTTAGGTTGTAAAACATTTCCATAGTGGCGGCGTTCATTAATTTTTCTTCTCTTTTTTATTGAATTTCAACGCCCGACATGGTTTGCCAATGAAGAAGCGTTCTAAAAGAAGCAAGAACAGAAAATGTAGCCAACCTGTTCGTAATAATATTTAGTGTACTACTGATCGATATGCAATAAAAAACATCTTGCAAGGAATAATTTCATTTGGCATACACAAATTTTAATAAGTAATTTACAACAACAATATTATCTTGAAAAATATATAAAAAATGTACAATATTTTTTAAGAAATCACTTGACTACGATTACTTTTAGCAGCTTTTGCTATTAAATTATTTTTAATAATAAAGCTGTAGACTGTAAATAAATTTTCACCTTTTAACTTGGAAACATCTTTTCATGATAAATTATTTTTTAAGAAGAATTTTTAAAAAATTGTACTCTTTTTATATAGAATTTAATATGATATTGTTAGAGTGCAAATATTTATGGAAATACATATTTTTATAAAAAAATTAGCGATAATATAGGATCTGGGTAGAAATTTCTGTTATTTTGAGAGAATTGTAAACATGCAGTTCCTTTCTTTGATATTTTACACAATTTATATGTTTTCATATACGTCCATCATATTTTATAAAATTCAGTGATATTCGGTAAACATTCGAACGTATCCTATCGGGTTTACTACACTGCACATATTTCCACGTAATCCTGGAAGAAATAATAACAAATACAGCAGTGATTTACCTGAATCAGTAATCGTTCGACAAGTCCTGAATACAGATTCAGATCCTGAATTGGATACAGTAATCTGCTCGTCATATCAGTGTAGTATTAAAGTAAAATTTATTTAATATTCATTTATGAGTTAGACGCTTAAAACTGAAGATGCTTAAAATAAGAAAAATTAGAAACGTATTAATACATTCGTAACCAAATGAGGCTTTCCTTAGGAGAAGCAGGAGTTCCCAAAATTTTAATTTTAGGGATATTAACACATTGTATGCGGGTTATTTTGCGTGCCTTAATCTACGTAATGCAGCCTATTCAAAATGCTTATTATTGCTTTATTTTTATATTTATTTATATTAGAAATGCAAATAACTGTATTACCTGAAATAGTGAGGATATTAAAAATTGCTCTAGTTACTAACACGTTGTGAATACTTATTTCTTCTTCCAAACTCCAAACGTTACGTTCGCTTTAAAAAAGTTACAAGTCATAGGGATCTGATTTTGACCAACGATTTGTTAAAATCCTACATACAATGTGTTAATATTAAAAACAATTTAAAAGCGAAATAACATAATTTTGAATTATGTACGTAATTAAGAATTATAAATAATAATATAAATTCAAATTTTCCCACGTAAACGTTGTTACATATGTAGTGGGAGATGACAGACCTATATATATATAGGTCTTCTTCCCCTACCTCGTTATTCTCCTCGTGAATGACAGAAGGGGGAAAGGCAAGAGGCGGGAGGCGGGATGTGGGAGACAGCGAGATCAAGACCATGTAGGGCCATGAACCACAAAACCCCCAAAAATTTGGAATCCTGAAACCTGAGGAAGCCTACCGGAGAAATCAAACGCGTGAAAATCCGAAGAAGACTAAAAGAGGGAAGGGCGGAAGACTCTGGACATTCCCTTTTTGTCTACTTTGCTCGCGAGTGTACTTACAATTAGTCAGCATCTATTTAAATCAATTTTTTGTAATTATAAAAATTACTTCTTTCATTACCTTTATTGACTATTAGAGTGAGAATGGGGGATTTAAATTTCCACAAAAGTAGCTCACATATTCTTACAAAGGACATTACCCAATCGACACACGCCGATTTTGATGCCCTTTGAGTATGATATAGAACTCAAAAAAATATTTGACACGTATTTTTTTTATCGGTAATCGTCCATGCTGAATGGGTGAAAATAGCCCTCAAAGTTGGGGTTGCAAAACATTTTTGTCATTTTTTCACCCCTTCAGCATGGACGATTGCCGATAAAAGAAAATAAGCGTCAAATATTTTTTTGAGTTTTATATCATACTTAAAGGGCATCAAAATCGGCGTCCCTTGTTAGTCCTTGTGGTCCTGGTTTAAATAATAACGTTCTATTATCATTATAACATAAACTAAATACACTTATTGCATATCCTACATTTTTTACACTTGTTATATTTATAACATGATTAGCTTCATTAAGATTCTATGAAAATTTAGTAAAATATAATTTCTCCTCTAACCTTCTATGTATTATGTATAACGTTTAAAAATGTCTGACGCATATATGGTTCAATGTTAGCCAGAAGGCACTATTTTTACATAAACCATGATCGCATTAGAGGACCGAGATAATTCGACTTTTCTGTTACCATAAGCCTGAATGATTTAACGTCACTAGTAACCGATAAATAGTTGAGTTTTTATATAGCCAGGATCGATTGATAGAATACCTACGTTAAATTCTTAAAATGCCAATTAGTCTGATATAATATTGGAAGCTTTGAAAAGATAGATGTGCACTTGTTCTCGTCTATTTTCGTCAAGAGAAAAAAAAGAACTTGTTTTCGAGATTTAGTTTAATGTAATGAAAAAAAGTTCTCTCATAATTTTTAATTTATTTTTAATCAATTTCTATTTAATGTTATGTGTATTTAAAAACATGTTACTTCCATACTGCTCCATATAATCATTCAATTTATATTTGTAAACGACAAGTAACTAAATGGTAATTAGAATAATTCAAAGATTACAGTAATTCATTTAAATTAAATTAAATTTTTACTTCAAGCACTTTTATAATACTTTGTTCTATAACTTTCTCCCAAAAAATTTCCCTGCCCCATTCAAAATTCCAGAAATTTCACCAATTAAAATTTACTCCACTTTAATTTTATCATCGCAAACGTTACGTCTTTAACAAATAAAATTTGTTTATTGTTACCTTATTACTACATTGTTTAATGTCAGAAATGCTTCACTGCACGTATTTTATTAATTAATAAAATTACTACAAACGTAGCCAATACATTTGAAGTGCAAAGAGTTACTGTTACATTTACAAATAAAGAAGAGGGTTTTGTTTTCTGAGCTACTTAACTATCTGCTTATTTCGTGCAAGAGAAGCTTTTAATTAATAGATTCGTTCTTGAAGGAGTTAATCTATGAATAGCAGAATGTAGGTCAGTAGAGATGCAAACTTAATTGGAAGAAGAGTTATGACAGCAACAGTGTAAACTGTAAAAAATGAAAAAATTAAATTAAAATTAGGTCTCTCTTCATGGTCCGCCGTTTGAGAGTTAATATATTTCGAGAGACAATTTGGCAATGCGTACACTTTCGTTCGACAGGATATCGCAGCTCGTTCGTCCGTTCAGTGGCTTCGTCCATTTCTCCTAGCTGGCACAGGCCCATTGAAAATTTCGTCTCACGTAGTAGGTCGCTACCGAAAATAAATTCAACCAGCCAAAACGACCGTGGAAGCCGGGGAAAAAGACAGAGTCTACTCGCGAGAGCAATATTCCCGATAACGGGCAAGACAGACGTTTTCTCATTTCCGTGGAGGGACCCTTCGGTCGGAACTTCGTGACCACTCGTCGTTTGTCTTTTGAAGGCCGTCACGAGAGTCAAGCTTTACCTCCCCTAACGGCAATTATATATTTTTACGTGGAAGCGAAATTTCGTGTTACACGCAGCCAATTCGGCAGATCCATTAGGAAAGTGACCAGATAGTACCGTCGATTATTTATTCCGCGCTAAGAAAGCGACGATCTTAAACAGATAAGAAGAATGTCTTTTTCTTCGGGACAATGAACGCCTTTGTGACTGCAAATGGTTCGTCTGCAGTGCAGTTTGATATTAATTACGAGTATTTCTAAGAACGTTAAGCTTTAACTGGAGTGACAGTAGCACGACTAGGGGGATAGCAGCGAAACACGGAAAAGTAATTCACGTTTTCCGGACACAATTCTAAGAAAAACGCGTAAGGATTTTGATATTCAGATTCAGGAAGAGTGTATCAATCGACGTACAGTGCGCTTTTTGGGAAAAATAGTTAAATTTTCTTCTGCAAAAACATAATTTTTAGAAAATTTCAAAAGGCAAATTGCAAAATTGGATTCTGTACAGCCCTGTGTAATTGTACAAAGAGTATTTTAAAACAGATTCATGAGAAAATATTGTTTTTTCGGCTCAAAATCTTTGAATTACGAATTTGCCAAATTTGAACCCTTTTATGTCAATATAGCTGTATGATTATTGTATTTACTTACAGGAGGGAAAGATGGTACGAAGTTCTTCAATTTCCTCGCATGAGACCTTCAATATAGATTTGAATTTGGATCGTCACTCCTGTTGATCCTTAAAGATCGTTTTCAGTATCTATGTAATATGAAACTTCACAAGAATATTTAAGTCATTAGTCAAAAATAATTATACAAAGAATCATTTTAAAAAATGCCAGCTACTTATTCTTAGTTTCATAAGTTGCAATTTGAAATGCAGCATAGTGGCTGTTCTATTTATTTAAAACCAGAAAGTCAAAAAGATTTTTTTCTTTTAGAAAAAAAATAGACAATAAAAAAGGAAAAATTGAAAAACTAACGACACGTTAGTTTCAAGAAAATACTTTATTATTTCATTATGTACTGAAACAATTTTATTAATTTTAAAGTATATTACGTAAAGAAAGTATGAATATAGATTTTTGCATTGGTAAAAGTGTAATACTACAAGTCATTTAATACAAGTTATTTTAAGGAAAACGCTTTCCAAATTTTATTATCTATTGTTTAGAAAGCAAAAATTGTTTAATATGAATTCAATATACCAGGATTATACAATAATCTGTATTATTTATTCTTGAACTACATTTCAAGCTAGGCTTCTTATAAATTTTCTAATTTTCTAATTTTTTCGTTTTCGAATTTTAGAAATACGAAATTTGTAATTTGGAAATTTTTAGAATGTGGAATTTTATAATTCTAGAATTTAAAAAATCTAAAATTTCTAAATTTTGATATTTTGAAAACTTAAAATTTTATAATGATGAAGACCGATATTTATAGTGACGACCCAATCCAAATGTTTAGAAGGAGCAGACCCACCATGGTCCGTACCTAATTATGCCAATGTTGATTACAAAATATCATCAGTATTTAACGACTGAAACAGCTCTCAGTTTTGTTATTCCGTTGATATGTAACTTTGATGGTGCAAGGGAAGAGGAAACGAGGACATTTCACTAGAAGCTTTCACATCGTAGTAAACGTATTATGTGCCAACGGACGGAATCTAACGGGTCAACGAGAAAGCAGGATTCGTAGCATAGAGCTTTAAGAAAGGATTGTCGAGGAAAGCTACCGTTTATCAGAAGCGAGCCCCGTGCGGCTGACAAGCTATTACTGCACGTGAGATCGCCTTTGCATCGAGATTGAATAGATTGAGGCTCCTGGAAAATGGGTAATGGAAGGCCTTGATCTGTCGAGAGAAAAACGACTAAATCTGAGATCATGTTAACTATCTTGTACACAGGTTGCTGAAAATCGAGGATACTGCAATGGACCAGCCTTTAGACGGTCCTGTATTTCGGTTCAAAGAGCATAAGACATGATAGTCGGATTACTGTACAAGATTACTCCAACGATAGGCTGCTTATAATTGAAATCTTATAACAGACGTAAATGACACAGCTTGGGATATTTTCTTACAAATAGAATGTATTGTGTGAGAAATATGTTCAAACATATCTTTTTCTTGGAGCAAAAAGAATCAAAACATTCACACTTATTTTTGTACAAAAAATATCAGGGTATAATATAAAAAAATCTACAGTTTGAGATTTTTCAGATTTTTAAAGGTCTCAGTTTTTAAAATGAGATATGAAATGTCTCAATTTTTAATTCTCATTTAAATATTGAATGTCTTATGTAGGATATTCTATACAATTCATTTTTTTTTTTTTTTTATTAAGCTTTCAAATCATTACATAGATTATTTAAATAAAAATATATAGTTTCATTGAAAAAATAATGATCACTGAGAAATCTTGGAAATTTCATTCCCATAACTTAATTCCTCTTTTGAAATACAATAACTGTGGTAAAAGAAATTTTCCGTAATTTTACAAATAATAAAATGAATAAGAGTGATAAAATTAGGTGAAGCACCCTAAGTCAAGGGAAACTTATTCTCAGTGTTTATAAATATAGAAATATTAAAATAACAATTTCGAATAATTTTTTGAGATGTCAATTTAAAATATTTAAAGTTCATTTAAGAAGAATTCCTATCTTTCTGTTACTTAGAGAAATTAATGTATACCGCAGTTCATAACTGCGACGCGCAGGTTGTAAGATGGTGGGGGAACGCAGGGAGCTCTCTGCTAATCGCTTTCCACTTCGTTTGGGAGTATCGCCAATCAGGGCGAAGATGCGTACTAGAGATGCGCGAAGAACTAAAACTGGTCTTTTCGCAGTTATGGACTCTGGTGAACTGCGGTATACTATTATATGTTATTTACGTACTATTCTATATTAATTTGAAGAGAAAAGGTCTTAATTTCTTTTTAACGCAAAGCTCTTTAATTTTTACATTTGTTGTACAGTTAATACGTGTAAGTACAGTACCGAGCATAGTAGGTTTCCCCTTCCCTATACTTCTACCCCTTCCCACAGGTGGCTGCGGAGTGACTAATAATGTAGCGGAGGGGATCATATATATAGAGGTCGATGGCTTACGCGGGAAAATTTGAATTGATATTTATATTATTATTCATATTCCTTATTTATACACTAAATTTGATAATAAAAAATAATAAAAAATACACTATTTTATTTCAAAATCACTTTTAATACTAACATAAAACTATCTTCTCTGAGGAAGCCTATTTTTCTCTATATTGCATATTCATTTTTCCAATATTCTGATGACACACTTAATAGCATAGAAAATGTAATAATACAAAAAGAATACATTTGTAATGGTACTATCCAATAATAAATCTGCCGTTTCCCAAATAGCTAAGAGTATACTTTTGTCGGCGAACAGAGTCGGTCATCTTCATCTCCAAGTTGGTTTAGAAACGCGTTACTGTCGGACCAAAAAGACCAGAACACGTGCCGACGTTTTACGAGCGAGGAGTTCGTATATACGATGTTTCGTGCTTTTACGACGGTTAGTTACTCACGCTTCGTTACTTACCCACTCAGCCACCCTCCTCCGCAAAACGTGCCGTTGTTTCGTGTAACGCGCATCATTTGTGCATCAGCTGACGCCGTCTACACTGCTGCATTAGACGATTCAGAACGAGTGCAATAAGCTTTGACAAATTGTAAGAGACATGTTCTGTAAATGGCATGTGCCAATTTTTATATCACTGTACACCTGTTTACTGAACTAGCCTAAGAATTTTGACGTAATTGGTTGATATTATTTTTGTAATTTAAGGGAGAAATCACCCTTTTTGTACGAAATGCTCCTTTTATTTATGCGCTCATATAACTTTTAAACCAAAATATTTACATGAATCTTATGTAATTTCTGAAAACCTACATATTTCCAGGAAAAGAGTTTCAAAATCTTTAAAATTTAAAAAGAAATAACTTTTTTTCAAAGATGTAGATTCTAAAAAATTATATATAATAAATGCAAATTATGTTTAGATATTACACACAGATAAAAATAGCAATCATCATAATTTTTATGTTAGTATTGTAAATAAAATAATGTTACACTAACATTTATATGGATTAGGTGCAGAATTTGCAATTAAACTACAGTTTATTAGGTTCTACAAGAAACTTTTGAGGTCAAACAATAAGTATTCAATATTAAGAAATAAAACAAACCTAAGTTTACAAAAATAAGATTAAAAAATAGGTAATCTTTGAGAGATCAAACCAAAGAATATACAATTTATTTTCAGTGTGATTTGTTTCTGAATAAATTTGTTTAATTAAAAATGACATTCGCAATGATCTGTTAAAATTTGTTACACTCGTTTTGAATCTCCCTGTCGCTACTTAAAACGACGGACCATGGAGAGAGCCACAATTTTAATCTAATTTTGTATTTCATATTATTTTCATTTTCTAAATTTTACTTTTCAAACTCTTCTGTCTAAACATTATATATTCAACTTTAGGTTAATATCCTTGTATACGTTTTGTAAGTTTGGGTCACGATTGACCCAGATACTTCGCTGTTCAAGGGTTAATTGCTACTACTTCTTCCTGGCGCTGACATTAACGTTTCAACCCTTAAGTAGTTCAGAGAGAAAAAATGATTCCGCCAGATGTCTTTAATGGCCTTTTAATTTTTTTAATTTGCCACTGGTTGCTCGTAACTTTAAAGAAATCCTTCCTTGATGTCACTTTTGGCCCCAATTGAAATTTAGCTGTTAAAAACGACTCAGAATGGCTTTTTCCAAGAAATGTTCGTACATCAATCTTTAAACAAACTTTTTTTAAAAGTCAAGTTTTTACTTTATTTTTCATAGAGTTTGCAGTAAACTTATTATAACATCCAATTATGAAAACTTATTAATTAAATGTCTTTGTTACTATAATGAATGTTTTATCACACAGTAACATAAAATGATAATTTATTATGATAAAATATTATTCAATTTAGAATTAATTCCAAGGAACAAGGTTTAAATCCCTGAGATACAATGTGATAAACCAAGAGGATAATAAAAACAGCATGAATATCGTATTATTGCGCCTTAATTTGATATTCTCTCCAGTAAATTAAATCATTTCTGTTCTTTAAAATCCTTCGTATCGCATAATTTGTTTCAGATACAATTTATTGCTGTGCAGTAATAAAATATAAAATATGCACGATTAAGACGATAAAACGAACGTATACAACTTAGAATGGCTGGATTTCAATTCTATAGTACTTCAAAGATTGTTAAATGAATTCATTTCGGCTTAATCACCTAATTACTGTAAGATACTTCCCAAGGAATAGACTTCACAGAAGAGATCTTTTGCGCAATCGGCAGTAATCAACTAATCAGACATTCGAGTAATTAGACAGAGAAGGTCGTAAAGTTCATTAAATATGACTGGAAGGCCTTTCTGGGTAATTTATCGATTCCACGGCTCCTCGGATCGTGCTGTTTCAATAGGACAGATTTCGAGTTAAAACGAAATCACGACGCAGAAAACATCTAAGAGAAATCCTCGACGATTTATCGTGCTCGCTCGCCTCTGAAAAGCGTATCGTGCACGGCTTGCCGGCCGAGTTTTGTTCCTCTGAGTATGCATAGTCCGCATTCACGTGTCCTAGGGAAAAACAGGCTGGACGCGGCGAGGCATACACGCGAATATTCTCGCTGGAACACGTTCGCTTCCACTTCCCCACGTATGGAGCGTTGTTACGTGTGTACGTACACTGAACCGCGTGAATGCACCTTCCAAATAATGTACGAACTCTACTCCATTGTCTCTCGTCGCGCGTAAACAACCGCTCAAAACGTAATCCTTCAATCTCCTATTCCGAGAATTAAGTGAAACATGCAAATAAATAATTTCAATATTTAACAGAACACGTATCAAGAAATTTGGTCTTTGGGTTGAATTTTACTTTGAAGCACACAAAATTATTTACTTTTGTCTTTATACATGTGATTTGCACGTGTTAGGTTAAGTTAGGTTAGATTTTTCGACACCATTTTGATTCTCCTTTCCGCGAACCAATCAGATCATAGATAGAAGCCAATATGGCGTCAAACTAACCTCAAAACATTAACAACGTTGAATTTTACATAAGGTGGTTCAAAATTCATAGTACGAATGTGGCCAGGGTGATTCTATGACTCAAAATAAGAAGAAATTTCGCTACTTTTTATTTTCCTCACATTTTGAGTCTTAGAATCACATTTATACGCATAATTTTTGAACCAATGGATTCCTAAAGTTAAAGCTTGCATTTTTGAATTTTTCTCAGCGAATATTATCAGAAGGTGTGAAAAATTTAATAACTTTGTGTGGTCCAAAGTAAAGTTACCCGATCCTTTCATCACACAAGACCTGAGGTATAGCAAAATTTGCAGTCCAAGCAGGGAAAGAAAGTTATTTCCTTTTCGTTATTTTAAATCTTGTTTTCATAAAGAGGAATTTTGAAGTTTGAAATACGAAATTAAATTGAAATTGCGGCTCTCTCCGTGGTCTGCCG